>NC_050451.1:91990055-92220055 GCF_903995425.1 Onychomys torridus | reverse complement strand
TGGACTGGCTGTGTGAGAGGAGATGAAGGTTTGAATAAAACTTTGAAGAAAAAGAGTGTCTCATCAGGCAGGGCCTCAGTTCAGTGAAGTGAGGAAAAGCTGGGAAGCCACCAAGGTACCTTGTCTGGGGGTGCAATACGGCCTAAGTTTGCATTGTTGGGAGGACAATTGGCTGAAGGAAGACTACATTCGTGATGACATGAAAAACCGGCAGTGACAGACCTAAGAGAGACAAGACAGGGCTCAGATCAGGCTGTGGCGGTGGGCAGGAGGACTGGATTTATGGGTAGTTTGGAGATGGGTTCTGCTCAAAGGCCAGATGTGTGGAGAGAAGAGAGAGGGGGAAGGGCGTGGCACAGTGTGAGATGGGTGGTGACTGTGGTCCATGTCCTTACAGGGCTTTAGTCCAGGAAGGCTTGGCTCCCATGCCCTTCCATAACCCTCCCTGCTTCCTGAATGTCTACTAAACACCATAACAATGTGGTCGAGAACCTTCTCAGTGTCAGTACTCCTCAGTTTCCAAAGCCCGTCTTTTCTCATGTATTGACACTTACTCTGTTTCTTCATCAGTCTCTTAGTTTTCAGATGACCCCGTGACTAATGATACTGGGAACTTCAAAATCCTTGCACACAAGCAAACTTTCAATGTTCATGTAAATTTCTTAAACATTCACTCACCAGCTCCTCTCCTGATTTGGTTTTCAATCAACTTAGCACTGACTATTCTATAGTTTTAGTTATAATTTATTTCCTGATGAAGAAAAAGGAAGAGAGCAAAGTGGTCCTTTTTAATATTTGTTAATATCACAGCGTCTTTGAGGAGCAATCACAGACCTTTCTTTCTGGTTTATTATGGCCTATCTTGGAAATCTTGGACATTTGTGATACCATCTTGCTTTCTCTGGGAAACTTTGTGGATTCAGCCTTTCAGGTTTGTGCCTATTTTTTCTGCTTTTTCTTGTTCCGATCTCTTTCCGGCTCATTTAGTATATTAAAAAGTCTTGAGTTCATGAGGGAGATAATTTTGTATCTATTTTCGGCACTTTGACCTTCACTCATTTCCTTCTCATTTACATTAGTTTCACTGGCCATAGCCGGAATTACATCTTTTAAGGGCTGCCATTCCCCACAGAAACATATTCTTTTACAGAGTCTGCCTTGAGATCTCCTTTAGTTTTGGGACTGTTTTCACGGGAGACTAAATAGTAAAGGGAGAAGAACATGCAGTTTACAAGTCTGAACAGTCTGGTAAAATTCTAGTCTGGCAGGTAGAAAAGCAAAGATCCATAAATAGCTACTGAATAAATAAGTGAATTGTGACTGCAAGAGACTGATTTGATTTCACCAAGCCCCAGTTTTCTGTCTGTGAAGTGATTACAGAAGTGCATGACCTCATATGACTGTGGTTAGGAGCACATGGCCTGTGGCATCTGTGGGAATACAATGCCATCTGCCTTAACTTTGCTTCAGATCTAGGTACATTCTAAAACTCAGATTTCTTGTGGGGCTCATTGTCCTGATTGCTGCCTTTCTTGTTTATTTCTGCTTTGTTGGAGAAGGGATTGGCAGGATTGGTGGGCAGTGAATGAATTCACCTTTTAGACCAGAATAGAAAAAAGACAAAAGTTTATTGAGGATGCTGCAAGAGAACAGTGGGATAGGCAGGACCAAGATAGCATCTACAGTCTCTCAAAAAGTTTTGAATATTTATTTTTATTAAATATGTCTATGCACAGACTTTAAGGTGGGTTATATGTTTATCAGTTTTGTTGGTGATTGGCTCCATTAACTATTTTCCCAAACCACTAACACTGGCCTGTCTTCAAAAATAACCATTCTACCATGTAGATCCAATTCTGTTGGCCATTACCTCTATTTTTTAAGTAACACTTTGAATTGATCCACCTTCTGGAAGCATCTAGAATTTCCTCATCTGCAACATATATAAATCCCCACTTTGTGTGCATGGTCTCCTTGAACCAGTTACTTTGAGTTATGATGAGATTGATATTTATAGCATGGGCATCATTCTGATGCTGTGTGATGCAGGGATAAGGAATGGGATGAATGCAGATTACCTTTGTCTTTCTATACATTTAAATTTTTTTCCTGACAGTTCTAATTACTTGTCCCCTTGGTCCCGTCATGCTCTTCTCACAAGTTCAGTCTAAATCTCTTTTCAACACTCTGCTTTGTTGCAGTGAACCAGTACTTCCACTTTTTAAAAGTCTCTTCCACAGCCTCCTGCTCCTTGACTGGGGTGGTCTGGACTCCTGCAAACACCTCCCTGCCTCAGGGTTCCTTGGGTCTCTGAGTGATAATGCCTATTCCTGATGCCCCTTTCTTATCTTTCTGATGACTGCCTTGACTGGTGTAGTTAGTATTCTCAAAGTTTCCTGAGAAAGTTTCTGAGGAAATGATTTTTGGAGACATTGCAGTTTAAAAAGTTCTGTCTTCTCCATCATACTTCATCCAGTTTGGATATTTTTGGTCCTACGAGATGAAACACGAATTTCTTCAGAATTTTTCTCTCAGAGAGGAAAAAGACAAAAATAGTTGGTCACATACTGGGAATTCAGGGCCGAGCAATCCTTTCAAACAGCAGTGTGGGAAGCCAGAAGACAAAGTGCTTTAAACAATTTTATTTTATTTTATTGTAGTTTTAGTTGGTTTTAAAGGAAGGTTAAGATTAATGATGTATTTTAATAAAGCATTACTTTAAAAAAAAAAAAAGAAAAAAAAGCCCATTTGTCTCTTGAAGGAACGAGGTGTGTCCCAGACCAGACAGGAAGGATCAATGCCAGAGGACTGGGTGGAATGGCTTCCCACATGGCTTTCACTAAATTTGTTCAAACAAGTTACCTCAAATTATTTCATCCAGAGTCCTAGGACACAGAAGTGGTTATAAAACGATGAGCAAAGTTCTAAAATGCTGAGACAGAAGTCTTAAGACGTAAGGAGCATTAGGTGACGAATCTTTGGTTGGGAGGAAAGATGGCTTCCTAGGAAATGCACGAGGTCAGCCTTGGAATCAGCAGCTGTAGCGCTGAAGGCACTGAGAGCAGAATCAGAACCTTTGGACACAGAGCACTTCAGCAAGTAGCCCCTGCTGGCTCATAGCACGGTTGTTCTTTGGGCTCTCTGCACCTTGGCACCTACATTCTAAGACTTACTAGAATATTAGATTAAAACCCTTCGTAGGAATTCTTAGAGCTATTTCAAAGGACTCTGAAGTGGGTGGGATCCCTTGTGGCAAGAGCTATAAGCATTCTATTTTGTCTTTAGACACACCCATTCTATGTAGGCTTCCAGAGATATTGCCATGCCTGTGATGTAAATAGCTGATCTGTAGATTGCACTGCTCTCTCCCCCCGCCCCTCTGTTAACAGTGTTGTGATATGGGCACATATGTGTAGAGGCATATTCTGATAGGCCAGAGGATGGTATTGGGAGTCCTATTCCATCACTCTTCATCTTATTCCATTGAGAGAGGGTCTCTTCCTGGAACTGTAGCTAGCTGACTACCAGCAAGATTCAGCAATCCCCAGTCTCTTTCTACACAGGGCTGAGATTATAGGTACACGTACAATCACACATGACTTTTTTGTGAGTGTTGGGATACAAACCTGTATCCTCATGTTTGCCTAGCAAACGTTCTTACCCATGAATCCATCTCCCCAATATGTGTTTATTTTTTAACAGCAATTGCCTGTGAGATCTTTCGATCCAAAGGCATGAGTTTTTAAGGGTAGAAGTTCAGACATAACAAGGGAAGGGTATGTCTTGGCAGAAGACAATTTTGTGTTTTTGACATCTCTCATAATTGGTGTTGACTGCTTGCCACCTGTTTTCACTGTGTCTCTTTGGGTCCTCATCTTTTTCTTTGTTGGGGTCTATTAATTCCTCTCCAGCTTCCAGAGTAATATATACTCATTGAGGTAGGATTTTTAAGATGCTTTCCCTTCATAATGTTTAAGAACATACAAAGGCACTCTAATAAGACATCACATTTCAAGTGTTTCACAAATGTTAGGACCAGAGTTTGTATCTCAATTTTTATATTATAGAGTTAAGCATCTAGAAGGTGCTTTCAGAATATTATTGTCAGTAAGCTACCAAGCCTAGCTGAGTTATCTGGGATATAAAAGCAGCCTTCTTTTGTTCTGAGACAGTGTTTTTCTGTGTAACAGCCATGGCTGTCCTGGAGCTCACTCTATAGGTCAGGTCACCTCAAACTCACAGATATCCTCCTGCCTCTGCCTTCTGAGTGCTGGGATTAAAGGTGTGTGCCACTACTGCCCAGCTAAAAGCAGCTTTTGTTGTGCATGTCACTAATCAAATTATTTGGGAGATTTTAAAATCATGGAATACTGTTCTATATGGAAATCTGAAGCTTTGCTTAGTTTTCACTGGAAAAGCTATCTTATAATTAAAACAACCCGTTTACTAAATCATCTCAAAGGTTTATTAACTCCTCTTTCCTTCTTTTCTGTGTTCTTTCTTACTTATGGAGTTATATTTATCTTCACTGATATGATGTTGAAAGTATTATGTATATATTAATGTAAGAATTACATCTTTTGGTAAATGAGGAGAGTTCAGCTTTAGGGAATGAGCAATATTATCCCCAAATACTCCAAATTTCTATGATTATACATAATCATTCTATCTTGAAGGTAGTGTTCTTAGATTTAAGAATTTCAAGAGGTCTATGTGGGGAGGAAGAGGGGATCGGCTCTGATGTAGTGGTGTATAAAATATAGTACACCACAGGTGGATAAAGGTTCCTAAGGAGGTTTCTTGGAGGGAGATTTGATTTTGAACTTGGCCTTGGAGATTAAAAGGAATGTCTGCCAAGTGTCTACCAAACATACCCAACTACCCACAGCTGGTCACGGAAGCTACAGGAGAAGATGCTACTGTTGTCTTTCCTAAGCAGCTTAATTTCTACACGCATTCTGAATCCTTAGTCTTGTATCTACAGAAAAGCTCAGCTCTCACCCCTCATCCATGAAGCTTCTTTTTGCAGCCGATGGAGACCCTTGTAGCAAGCCACAACTGACAAAATGCCTGCCTGCAGTCGGTACATTTGCAATACAACCTCTAAGCCTGAGTTTAGCCAAGGGAACACTAAAGCAAAGGACAGAAAGACTAGAAGAGCTAGAGAACCTAGTCTCATCTGAACAAAAATAGGGCATAAAGTCAGGGAGTTGGGAGAGGAATGGGAGTGAATTGGATCCAGATACATTGTCTGAAATTATCAAAGAATTAAAAAGATATATTATTAAAAAGAACGTCCACTGATGGACTCAGTTACCGAAGGCATTTAGCAAGGAAGGAAGAATAGGGACAAATCTCAGCATGTTGGAGAAACAATGACTCAGCCCAGATTGTAGGCTCAATGAAGGACTCTCCATAGTAACCCAGGAAAAACACTGGGACAAGGAAAATGTAGTAAGCCTGAAAACTAGGCACTGTTTTCAGCAGGATAAGGGAAGGGATGGAGGATGGTGGGAAAAAGTATAAGAAGCTTATGGACAGAGACTTCTTGGTCTAGGGTAGGTAGAGAAGAGTAGTTCATGAGCGTCCTGGAAAATCACCAAGATACTTGAAATAAATAAATAAATAAATAAATAAATAAATAAATAAAGAAAGAAAGAAAGAAAGAAAGAAGGAAAGATGAAGGAAAGAAAGAAAGCAAGCCTCTTTGTCCTGTTTCATGAGAAAATCTCCTGTAGCACTGACTTCCATTCATTAATTGACAATATTTACAGAGGTCCCTACTCTGGGAATCATGCTATGCTAACATCCAAGGGAATGGCTTCCAAGCTGCTTGAATAGATGAAGAAAATGGGCTTTCTCTCTCCATGCACTGCACAATTGGGCGAGCCTGTCTGGATGGGAGTTTACAGTTGCAAAGGGCACAGGGCCTCTTCTGAGGGCACAGGAAGCTCTTGCAGCCCCCAGGTCACCATTATGTACATTGACTCTCATTGCTGAGATACAGATTTACAGAAGTGCCAGCTATTAATAGATGGGAGAAAGCATAGTTTACTGTAAGAGCCTGACAAATATAGATTTGAGGTATCGTTACACTGCTGACTTCTTTTCAGCCCACAAGAGCTTTGCTGGCCTTCACATATACCCCTTTCCTTTGGTTTTTGTACAGGGACTGCAGACAATTGGTTGGACACAGAGAAGACCTGAGTCTGTCTTCAAACTCAGAGTGCAAAATAAGAGATGACCTCTGTTATTTTCTTGTCTTCATTTGTTTATTGTCTGAGTTTTTAAACTATCAAATACTTCTCCTCTGCCTCTTGCTTTTCTCCTCACTCTGAGCTATCCATAGTATTCACACATACATTTATTTACATACATAATTCACATGCTTTTGCTTTGAGCATCTTGAAACTCTATTTTCTATCAGTAAAGAATCCTGAATTCATGGCAGCCAGAGGTATGCCTTTATTTAATGGGTTATGAAATTGCCTTAGATCTTTTTAAAAAGACTGCTGTAGCCAATTGTTTAAATGTCTTCTAAATTTGAAGTATACGTTTTCCAGTCTTTAATAATTATTGAGATGGGACATTCTATGGTTATCTCAGTGACCCATTATGTTGACAAAGTAAAGGATTCTTAAAATATCCACATTGTGAGTCTTTATATGAAAAAGGGTAAAACAGATCCTGGTTTGGTGGTACTGGCCTGGGATCCCAGCACTCAGGATGTTGAGACAGAAGGATTGCTGCAAGTTCAAAGACAGCTTGGGCTATATACCTATATACTCTGCCTTACACAATGAACTAAAACCCAGTGAGGAAATAAAATAATTCAAGCTTTTCAATTGTGACTGAAAAAAGAAAAACAAAACAAAACAAACAAATAAACAAAAACTCAGTGTCCTTGACTTGTTAGAATAAATTCTAGATATGTTTTTCAAGAACAATGTGAATGTAAGTTGCCTGTGGATGCAGGGATGTGATGGTGTGAAGATTTCAGTGAACCGTGCATATCAGTTTGGTTTCCACTGTAGAGTGTCCTGAATTACTTGCTTTACTTTATGGCTTTAGACTTTGAAACACTTCTTTTTCTGATGGATCTGTTTTCTATGGCCTCAAATTTGCCCTCCTACTTTCTTACAAAATTCTATTTAGCTTTCTTCATAGACCTTGTTTGTAGGCATTTAAAAATATGTGGTCATAGTCTTCCCCTGGTCTGTATTTTTTTAACGCTGCTGAATTTTTAGACTATATCTTAGTCTTCAACTAGGTAAATCAATTTTTTATTCATTTATGTAATTCTAAATGAGTTAGTTTGAAGTTCCACTTTCTTTTTAAAAATTATTTATTTTTCTTCTCTCATATAATAATCCAACCTCAGTTTCTCCTCCCCCTTCTCCCCTCAGTTCCTCCCCCACCTCCCCTTTCCACCAGATCCACTTCTCCATCTCTTCAGAAAAGCGCAGGCCTCCCAGGTATATCAGGCAAACACGACATAGCAAGTCACAGTAAGATTAGGCTCATCATCTGGGTTGTAAAGATAAATCACCATGGCTAGCATTAGCATGAACTTATCTCGAGTGGGAAAAGAGTGAAGAAATAATGCATCAGAAATCTGCCATCAGTGGAAATGTGAAGAGTAGCATTTGCTAATATAATGTAGATGTTTGAGTTGTCACATGTGCCTGAATGTGAGACTGGGTGAAAATTCAAGAGGATACCATGGCTTTTAAACCTTATTTATTGACAAGCACTACTATTTCTGAAGAAAGGCCATTTGAATATTAATTACTGCCATTTATCATGTGCTGAAGAAGTGTCAGGGCTTGCAAGTGATGTTGGAGATATTGTAGTGGATGATATAACATTGCTGACTGGAAGGGATTAACCTCTAGTTGGGGGACAAGCCATTACCACATTGAGGGATACACTGTGTATGATGGGTAAGTACAGGAAAGTACCTGGGAGCAGGGAGTGGTTCAGTTATAGGGGCCAGTTAATGAGTCCTAAAGGTTGTCATGCTAACATAGGTGTATTGTGCAGAGTTCCAAGACAATCCTTAATGCCTAATGACTGTTTATAGTCCTCTGTTTTGAGTGTGAGGAGACCGACCCTGTAACTTGCTTCTACCTGTAAAATTTAGCAAAGACAATACGGTATCACTTCTGTGATTATGCTAAATTATATGGAAAAACTACAGGGTTTTATTTGGTGCATGTAATTAAGACTTCTTGTCAGTTTAACCAAATAGGAGGTTGTCTTGAGTGGGCACAATTGGGTGAGCTTTTGGAAAGCCAATAAGCCAGAGAGAGTTGCCTTCTGAAGTCAGTGAAGTGAGCAGCCATAATTTAAGAGGGTTTGTGAATGGACTACATGGCAAAGAACTGTAAGGGCCCCAGAAGGCAAAAGAGGCCCCTGGTGACAGCCAATGAGAAAGCAGAAACCACAACTTTTATGATCACAGGGAATTAACTTTTTCCAATCACATGAGTTTTTGGAAAGGGACATTAACCAGTTACCTCCAAAGTCAAAGCACTGAGACACTCTGATCCAAGGGACCAGCTAAGTGGAGCCAGACTCCTGACCTAGGAACAATGTGAGAAAATAAATGTTTTGGACATTCATATTTGTGGATACTTATCATATGGCATTAACAAACTAACACAATATAGCTGAGGCATAAAATAGTACTGGGATGGCAGAAGGAAGGATCCAGGATGCTGGTAGAGAAGCTGAAACACAGGCTTTCCTGTCATCTCGTCATGTAGTTCTGCTATGTGACTCTGAGCTGGTCACTTAACCTCTTACCTTTTCTCATCTACAGAACAGACATCACCATCAGTACAACCTCATCACCACAGTCCCTCCACTTATCACCACCATCACCCTCCTCTTCCTTATCACCATCCTTCCCACTCACATTCATCCCACTCCCCCTTTCCCTTATAGGGCAGTTGTAAAGATTGAATGAGGGAAGATCCTAACTTTGTCTGAGTCTTGTTTTCTAGAATGTCCTTCTAAACTATAATGTGTATTATTGCTTATTCTTTGCCAAGAGCTCAGGTTTAGTAATTTGAGAGATCTGAGTTCAAGCTTTGACTTTATTTTGAGCAAAACAAAGCTTTGGGCCTTCATTTCTCATGGCTGAGATTTGAAATAGCAGTTCCTTAAGTATGGAGTATGTAGAGCAAACAGGATGATCTTAATGAACTTTGTATGCATCTAAACATTTCTGAAAACACTGAAGATGAATCAACAGTTGTTAATATTTGCAAACTTCCTCCTTGTATATATGACTCACACACATTTTATCTACATATGTGGAGAAAGCTTCCCTGCACAATTAATAGATAACTGAGAGAAAAGACCAAAATCTCTAAAGATCATTGAAATGAAGGCATCTAAGTTGGCCTAGGGAGCTTTGACTCCAGTGAATACTGAAAACTAGTCGATATGTAGACATCTTCCAATCATTGTTTGTCTTTATCTGAAAGTTCTTTCCCTTAATTACTTCCCGTGCATATGAATGTGGCTGACCAGACTGATTCACATCCCTTAGGTGCTTCCTTACAATAGCATAATTATGCATTCTTTGATTTTCCACGGCTGAATCACCATTTTCTATTTCATAGCTCCCCCTTTGGAAAGCATTTTTGTTGCCCAGCGAATGTTTTAGCTCACTGAGAGCAAGTTTTTTTCTTTATTAGGAGATATTTAAAATTCATTTTACATACTGACCACAGATCCCCCTCTCGTCCCTCCTCCTGCTCCCCTTAAGCCTCCCCCACCAAGGAACCCCCTTCTCCTCCTCTGAAAAGGTAAGGCCTCCCACAGGGAGTCAGCAAAGCCTGATGCATTCAGTTAAGGCAGGTCCAGGCCCCTCCTCACTGCATCAAGGCTGTGCAAGTTTTTTTTCACATCGTGAGGCTCATTGCTACTGACTTCCAGAATTAGGCGGTTGCTTCTGCTAGTCCAGAATAAGCTGAAAAGTGACAATCCTGGGAGTGGGAAAGAGAACTGGAAAGATCCATTTTATTTTTTCATTTCATGAAAAGCCCTCTTCCCATGGCTGCTGTGCCTGCGCTGCTATTATTTCTGCTGCCTTTCCTTTCTGTCTCACTGAACATAGAATAGAATATGTTTACTGTTGTCTTATATAGCTATATCTATATTATGGTTTCTTATCATTATTACACTGCCTCTATTTCTCCCTTATACTCTATTTGACTTATGTGCGTATGCTGTCTTTTTTTTTTTTTTTTTTAACATGAAGGAAACAGAAGCTATTTATGTGAATAATTACTCCATCTTTTCAAAAGCAAGGAAAGAGCATGTACCCAGTGCTTTCTGCACAGCAGTTTAGGTTAGAAAAATGAATTCTAGTTACTGATATTTTTAATCAAGTTTGAAAATCATGCAGGAATACAATTGTGCAAACATACCAAACATCTTGTTTCTTGTTTGTTTGATTTTTTTTTTTTTTGAGACAGAATCTCACTTTGTAGCCAAGGGTAGCATGAACCTTACTATGCCTTGAACTTGAGGCAGCCCCCTGCCCTCACCTCAGATTCCCAACTGCTGGGATTATAGATGTGTGTCACTGCACCCAGTTTTATCAAAGCATCTTTCTCACTTCTGCTAGAGCAGAGAGCTGAAACTCATGTTTGTTTCAAAAGGACAGAAAGGTATTTCAGAGACCTGGTGATGGGAGTTTAGTTGGGATTTCTCTTTTTTTTTTTCACCTTTAAAAATGTGTTATTTTTTTAAAATTAGTTACATACAGAAGTGTCTCATAGTTTTTAATTCGCAAGACAAACACCCAGCCTTCACCTGCATCCCAACTTGCTTCAGTTACGGCATTTCTGGTAACCAGCCCATTTTCCCCTTTCAGGAAGTTAATGGCTCAGAATAGACTGTCCTACAGATTTTGCCATCACTGACAAACTGTTTAAATATCAAAAGTAGCCATCAAGCAAGGGCATTTTCCAGTGAGGTTAATGAAAATTCCTATAATGTCAGTAACTTCTAGTGGTCATCCAGTGACATGTTTCAAATGCAAAATCTGTGTCTGTTTATTGACTTATAATATCGATATACCATCTCTTTCTGGGACAATGTTTTACCTTGGAGAGCCATGAGACAAAGAGAAATAAAAGCTGGCTTTCCTCTGCCACAGGAAAATTACATAAACCATGGCAACACAATTATCCTGTGGCTTATTTGAATAGGCATTTCCATCACCTGACTTTTGAAAGGACATTTCATCAGCATCCTCTCTCTGGCAGGTGACCAAGTGTTCTTGTAGTCACTGTTAACCTCAGTTAAAGGTCCTCCATGTCTCTCTCCTGAACTGAAAATTCCTCCCACTTCTCCTAATTCCACACTTCCCCCACTGCTACCGAATTCTCTATTGTAAACAGGAATGTGACTGTACTGTACACTGTTGAAAAGCCTTTGCTGTCACTCAGCTGTAATTAGGAGATAGCAACTAAAAGTACACACTTTGGAGCAGGGGAAAGAGGCTGGAACAACTCGGGACTGCTACTGTGTCTCAGCCTCAGTTTCCTGATTGGGCTGTGGAGTACTGATACCAAGTACGGAGGGTCACCATGAGGGTCAGGGATGACACGGGAAATGCTTAGCGGGAACCTTTGCACAACACCAGCTTTCAAGACATCCTAGCGCTTAACCTTCTCTTAAATAGATATGATTGATTTAAAGTCAGCTTTCCTTTCTGCAAAGCAGGGAGCATCAGGACAAGCAATCCATGTCATTTGGTTTCTTCCTCCAGCCCATCGGTGCATTCTGTAATCCAGTTAGTTATAAAGCAACTGTAATTCATGGCTCCCCCACCCCCCGCCCCATGAATCCAAGTTATTTTATATTCAAGTGATCATCACCATTAGAAGAGTATTCCATATTTAGAATATTATTTCAAGGAGTCGACAGAATTGTCAACATAACATGGCCCAAAAGAAATACATAAACAATCAGATCAAAGAGATGCAGCCAGAAAAGAATCTTATTCAGAGCAAGAGAGAAAAAGTGTTCAGAAAAATTAAAGAGGCTGACAACAAATTAAATATAGTCAGCAGGAACATTTTTATCCAGTGCAAGGTGCTTTGTGAGTTCTGATTCAATTTTTTTCAAAACATGCATTCATATGAATATCTTTGCATTTTCTGGCTGGCTTGAGATGCACAGTCTCTATCCACACCGCTCCTTGCCTTCACTCACAGTGCCTTCTCTGTCTATCCAATCCTAAGAATTTGACCAATGTTACACCCATCTCCCTTTAAATTGTTTTTATTCATTTTACATACCAACCACAGATCCCCCTCTCATTCCTCCTCCCACCCCACCTGACCCCTCCTTGGTCTACTCTTCATCCCCTCCTCCAAAATGGTAGGTTCTCCCATGGGGGACAGCAAAGCCTGGTACATTCAGTGAGGCAGGACCCAGCCCCTCTCCCCTCTGCCTCTAGGGTGAGCAAGGTGTCCAACCACAGGTAATGGAATCCAGAAAGCCAGCTCATGCACCAGACATCCATCTCTCTTATTGCTCTGCTTACATTCTTTTTCTGTGTCGTGGTTTCAATCCTAGGAAAGGTTTGTACATTATGTATCTTTTCTAACAAGACAGACACTGTTCAAGTGCAGGGCCCTTGTGCTGCTCAGAGGTACAACTCTGGTTCCTTGGTTAGAGCCTAGAATATTTTTGTATTGGAAGAATGCTTGTGGAACAAAGTGAAGGTCCAAATTCCCAAGAAATAATGAATGAATTTTTTGGTGCTTGAGATAGAAGCAAGGGCCTTGTATATGGCAGGTAAGCATTGTGACCCTGTCTCTCAGTCTTTTTGAAACAAGATCTGACAATGAATCACTGGTTGGCTTTGAACTTAGGATTCTCCAGCCTAGTCACTTAAGGGATAGAGCCTAGGGCCTTTTGCATGCCAGGAAATGGCTACGTCTCCATCTTTCCTAAGACATGTTTCAAAGTCATTCACCTGCTTTGTTAATTGTTAAATAATCTTGTTTCTTGTAGATTAAAACTTCTTTCTGAACAGCTCCATGGTCAGAGGAAGATATTTAGTCACCAGTGTTCTCTATAGATAATGCATAGAATTTGCTCAGTGCAGGGTAATGTGTATGCTAAACATATATTAATGACTATTATTATAAGCATAATAGATTAAACTGTGTTTTCTACTAACAAATACTAATCACAAGTGTATCTCTAGCCATGTCCCCTATCAGTCTTATGTGAACACACTAGGATTATTAGTGTGTAAAATGGGAGGAAAGGAAGAGTGACGGCTGACGTGTGGTGCTGATCAGGGTCATAGCACTTCATTTATATAAGATAGACATAAGTTCTGGAGATACACAGTGCTTTGTGCCGATTGACCACAAGACTGTACCAAACATTGGGAAAATCTGCTAAGAGGGTAAACTGTGCTTACCACGATGGTTTCTTAGGAAAGCCGTGTGGAATGGCATCAGCAGAGTCCCATCACCACCATCCTGAGGTTTTCTGCCTCTGAAATTCTGTGCATCTGGAAGGGAGTTTCCAAAGTTCTATCGCTTTTTCCCTTCAGCGTTTATCAGACTGTGTACAGATGTGCTCAGGGAGACATAGAAATAGGACCTAAGAGTCAGGAGATGTAGGTTCCTGATTCAGCTCCACCACTGTGTACTCCTAATTAAATACTACCACTTAATACTCTGCATTTAAGTACTGCTACTTAAAGTAGCAATGCTTGAGTAACTCTACCACTAACATAGCTTAGCTTCTTGTGTATAATGGGAATGATGTGAGCCGCCATCCGCCAGCATGGTAAAATACTATGAGGAGTAAACAAGTGATGACACACAGTCTATTGACTAACATAAGCACAAAACCACTTAAAATGTAAGTCAATACTGTGTCATCCCCTTTTATTCCTCCACTAGACAGAAAGGGAGAGGGGTAAAACCATGCAGTCATTTCAGTATGTAAACCTCAGTCACCTAAGCCTTCCAGATTTGCAGATATAATTCGACACACTTCCAATTGCCTCTTTATTTCTATTTAGAAGTACAAATTTAAGTTACAGATTGAAAAGATAAGGACTAAGACCAAGAGTAAAAAGGCACAAAAAGATGCTACCAGTATATCCATTTCTATATTAGTGTGTGTTAACTAAACCAGGACCAGAATCATTTTTACAAGCTGTCTGCCTCCTTTGCTTTCCTCCCTTCTCATCCTGATTTCATCACAGATTTCTAAACTTGGCACTCGCACTTTGCATATTAAACTTAAGTCGTTTTAAAATGGAAATATAAGCAAACTGTACCAAAGCACTTGGTTCAACAAAAGATAAACTGTATCACTTACATTATTATTATTATTATTATTATTATTATTATTATTATTATTTTACAAAAAGCTATTATGTAAATGTACAGTCTTATATACATTTAAATAGTCCAAGTCCAGGATGCAGAGAAAGGAATATATACACATCTACTAATGCATTGCTTGCAGCAGCCTGGCTCTAACAGACAATCACATGCTCTCACTTAAAGGGCAGCGAAGAAGCCATATGTCTGTTTTAGTGACTCCATCTTGAGATGGTATCCTCACTCCTTTTATTATATTTTCAAATAAATACATATGGGACCCGTCAGATGTCAACAGTGGCTCAGAAAAGAGTATGAATTAGTCACACTGGCACACGGGGCTCAGGAACAATGAACAGTGCTCTGGAAGACCCTTGAATACAAGCCTATTTGCCTCTTAATCCAAATGAATAATTAATGATAATTATCATGCTGCAGTTATTATCTGTGATAATAATATATCCGTAAGGTGAATAAATTCAATCTGCTACTATGCAGAAATGGCAACTCATAATATTTTTAAGAAATACAGATATAATTATCAGTATTAATGGTCAAGGGGAAAAGGGGATTTTTATATAAGGAATTACAACAAAAGGTCTAGAGTGAGGTAGAAATGAATCTTTCTGGTAATGGCTTTTCACATACTGGACAGTGCTGTGGGCCTGCTGTGGTGACGTCAGGTTCTTACTTTTGTGGGTAGGAACCATTTAAGTAAAAAGCATAACTCTGTAGTGTGCACTGAGATCTGATGGTAACGTTTTCATTATTGCCCTGTGGAAAATGATGCCAGTTAAATGTAAGATCCTATGAAGGGTGCTTGGACATGTTAGGAGAGCTGGGGGGTACCTGGGCCCCCAATTGGTCAACTGCCAACTTTCCTTTCACTTAGAGGAAAAAAATAAACAAAAAGTGAAACAAAATTAGATGAGAAAAACTTACTGATGAGTGATGCTGATTCATGGTGGTTGTGGATATGTTTGTAAAATGCCCCATTATTTAAAGTCATGTGGCATGCAGCCATAGCACATGAGTGAATTCTCTGAATTCCCAACATCAATGAAAGGCCAGCTGCTTGACTGCTTTGTGTGTGTGTCTCTGTGTGTGTGTATGTGTGTGAGTACACATGCATCTCTGTGTGCAGCCACAAAGTTGCACATTTATTCACATACTGACAGCTTTTCTGAAACAGCAATCTGGTATATCATCAGGTATATCAAAGTATAATTTACAAAAAGCAAAAAATTATTTAACTTCCCCTTTATAATTTTTTTAAGTTATACAAACAGTACAACAGTACACACCCACATAGCTTAAATCCCAATTTTGTTATAAGGTGTTCCCATCACTCCAAAGGTCTGTCACAGTTCTGTACAATCTGCCCTTCCTCTCTTAAAACTATTTTTATGTCCTTATAATAGGTTTTCTTAGAATACATGAAGATTGAATGGCATGTAGTTTTTTTTTGTGTGTGTGTGTCTGATTTCTTTTTTACATAATGTTTTTAAGGTTCATCCATACTGTTGTATGTATTATTAATTTGTTCCCTTTTCATTTCCTAAGTAATATTCTATTTTTCAATTTCATTCTATTCTATCCACTCAATGGTTCCTGCAAATTTGGATTGCTTTCAAATTCTTTAAATTATGAATAAAGCTGCTACTAAAATTTGTCTATAGGCCTTTTAATGGACACATCTTTTCATCTCTCTTGAATAAAACACCTATACATGTGATCCATAGGTCAAAAGCATAATTAATAAATAGGTAAGCACAATTAAAATATTTATTTTCGTTTAAATTATGTGCATTTATGTGTCTGTGCACATGAGTGCCATTGTCTGGGGAGGCCAGAAGCAATGTATCTCACTGGAGCTTAGATGAGAAGTGGTTGTAAGGTGACAGGGGTGCTGGGATGTGATCTCAGGTCCTTTGCAAGAGCAAAGTGCTCTTTGCTGCTGAGCCGTCTCTCCAAGCCCTGGTAAGGCACTGTAAGACTTTAGACAATAGCCATGCTGTTGTCCAAGAGGCTGAAGCATGTCTCCTCTTGGCAGCAGGACATAGTCTCAGTTGCCCTAATATCTTCAGCAGTACATGGTGTTGTCAGTTAAAGTTTCTTACCGTTTTCACTAGTCTATCGTCATATATGCTCATTATTTTGAGTTAAATTTCTACTGACCATAGTGGCAAGCATCTTTTTCATGTGGCCTTTTTAAATCATCCATAAATATTGTTTGGTAAATCGCATTTTCCACTAAAAATCAGCAGCAGCACATCTTCTAACAATTGAGTTGGGGGACATTTCTATTTGTTTTTAGATGTCTTTTAACAAGCATGTTTTGAAAACTCTGCATCCTAGTGCGGGGTTAATATTATAAATTTGCGAGCGGAGTTCTTCAAAGGGCAACTTTTCATTGTAATAACAATGGAATGAGAACTTAATTTTTGAGGCTTTTGCCCTTGATAATGTTAAAAAAAAAAAGGATTTAAAATTCTAAAGGGCAAACTCCATCAAGACATGCCACTATATCCCTCCCCCCAATCCTTTGATTTCTTCTTTATTTGTGTCAAATAAAAGTTACTATACTTTAGTAATTTAAAGTAACTCAATAAGCTTGGGATAATGATATGTTGGGACCAGAATATCATGGTTTGGTTGGCTTTATTTAGATAATTTTTCTAGTTTAAGACAAACTTTATTTAATGTATTTAGCAGAACTGAAATTTTGTTTTAGGGGCCTGGAGAGCTGGCTTAGCAGTTCCCGCACTTGCTGCTTTTGCAGAGGACTGGATTTACTTCTCAGCATCCTCATGGAGGCTCACAACCCGCTGTGACTCCAGTTCCAGGGTGTCTGATGTCCTCTGCTGGCCTCTGCAGGTATTGCACACATACATACATGCAGGCAAACATTCCTACATACAAAACACACATAAATAAATCTTAAAAGGTTAATTTTAGCATTGTTTATGGTTTCATTTCAGATTTTGCCACCATTCCAATGAAAAGCAATTGAAACAAAACTAAGCCATTGTATTGACTGTTTCATGTTTAAATATCATCACCTTTATAGGACAAGCATTGCTCCCTCCCACCAATTGTTTACATAGTTGGTAAATCAGTACAGCATCTCAAATAATGAGGAACCAACTAAAACATAGTTAGATGCCTGTTTCTTTCTTAGAGATGTGAAAATATCTAATTTAAAGGATATCTAATTACTGGAATCAATTATTCAATAATAATCAAAGCCCCCATATGTTTCCTTGTATGTAAATCCCATGCCTTACACTAAAATATGGCTCCAGTTTTATTCTCCGTGAACATGGCACTCCACGTGGGAGCCCCTGGCATCCCTGTTTTTACTGCTGACATTTTCATCATCGTTGTGTCAGGGTTCTGGGTCTGTCCTACCTTCCTCTATTCTCTTACAGAACTACACACAGCACAGAACTATCCCATAATGATCTGGTTAGTTTGGGGAAATTTTTTTTTGTCTGAATTTTGAATTGTTTTGTTTAAGAGACAGTGCCATGTTATTGACTTACTATTCTGTTATTGCTCATAAGAACCTCTGACCATTTCTGATTGGCATATCCTTGGAGAGAACACGTTGCAAAACACACACACGTATTTTCTTTCCAGTTTGTGCTTTTGCACTTTGAACTTCTTATCATCAGTTCACTTTCCTTTCTCTCAGTAGGGTCAGTCAGAAATGAGATAATGTCGTTCACTATCATAGGAGGACTTTGGGAGTTGGCAAAATTTCCTTGGATTTGCTTCCCCCCACTTCAGTACAGTCTTTCTGTAATTCAAAACCCAATCTGCAAAGAAAAGAAAAAGGGAGGGGGAGCCTAGAAAAGTTGCAGGAACTGCCTAGGGACACCGGCAATGGGGAGATGGATCCCGTCCCTGGGACAGCAACGTTATAGTATAGGTGCAGACACCAGAGACTGCTGGGAAAGAGAAGGATTTGGGGAACCAAGTGCCCATGATGTAGAGGTGCTGGAAGACTAACTCGGTGCCAGTGATTTACCCACTGGCTTAATCACCTCTTTGTATCATTGGATATTTCCCAAAGTATCATTTCTAGGCAACTTATGATTTATATTCCAGATATAGGCCAGTGTGGCATATCTAAATCTAATGTAAATTTAAAATATTAGGACTAAAGGTTGTTAATGATAGTTCCTCAATTTATCCGAAAATTTAGTAAAATGATAACCTCAATTCACAAATAATGAATATGCTTCCTAATGTATATGAGGATGGTAATATTGTGATACTGATGATGATGCAATATTTATGCTTTGAAGTAGAGGGTTTGATGGGACCTCTTACGTTTTCTTATATGGGGGAGTGCATTTGTGACCAAGTAAACTCCCAAAATGCTGAGCAAAAGGTAGTGGACCAGATGTACATTTGGAACTAAGTCTATGAAAATAGGTCTGCACAGTTTCAAGGCAGATGGGGTCCCGGCACTGAGAGGAGGAAATGGATAGGGGTTCCAACCCCCTAATCATGAGCCTATTTGCAATTGATAACAGCTCAAAAGAAAAAGTCAGGATTTTTTTCCCAATAGAGTGTCACTGGGTATCTCAATCACACTCCAGGACAGACCCCATACCAGGAGTAGTTGGTCAACACAAAACAGACTCATGGAATATTTTTTTGGATTTTATATTTCACTTTGGAATTTTTGTCTTACTGTTTTTTATTTTCATTTTTGTATGTTTTATGATTTATTTTCTGAAACACAGATAGAGAGAAAGAACATGAAGTTAGATGGGAAGGGAACACAGAGACCCACGGACAGACATTATGCAGAGTGAGAGAACTTGGAACACTTAACCCTAAATGGGATGTCTCCATCAAATCTCTCCCTTCAGGCACAGGGGACCCCTCAGAAGAGGAGGCAGAAAGAGTGTGGGAGGCAGAGGGGATGGAGGACACTGAAAAACAAGGCCTTGTAAATAAACATGAGCAAAGCTCGTACGAACTCACAGAGACTGTGGCAGGATGCACAGGGCCCGCATGGGTCTGCACCAGGTCCTTTGCATATATATCATGGCTTCCTGTTTAGAGCTTTTTATGAGATTCCTGAGTGTGCATCATTCTCGGTCTTTGATTTTTGTTCCTTTTTTGGGGGGCTCTTTTCCTTCTGTTTGTCTTGTCCACTTCTGATGTTGATGTGTTAGTTTTTTGTTTTAGCTAAATATTATGTGTTATATTTTTATCTCTTAGAATTCTGTTTGTTTTCTAATGAGAGACAGAAAGGAAGTGGATCCAAATAGGAGGGGAGTTGAAGAGAAACTGGGAGGAGTAGCAGGAAGGGAAACTGTAATCAGCATATATTATGTGGGGGAAAAATCCATTTTCAATGAAAGGAAAAATATGGCAACTCAGTCTCCCCAAAATCCACACGCACACACACACACACACACACACACACACACACACACACACACACTTACAGTTACCTTATTGGCATTTATTTTGATAAAAGGAAATGGTATAATATTAAAAGTACAGTAACATTCAAAGAGCCATGCCAGATTTTTCTACGTATTGGCCTAGAGAAAGATGACTTAGTCTTGAATCAAAACCAGTAAACTTGTAAGAGACCTTTTTTTTTTGTATTTTTTCTTGTCTCCTTTCCTTTCATCTACCCAGACCTGCCTAGTGAATCTTGGTTATTAGCATTATCGAGATGCATATAGACTTAGCATACAGACTATGCTAAGAATTTGCCACTAAATCTTGGTCTTCTGTGCTTCCTAGGATCCTATACTGGACTTCTTCCTGTTGACTCATCTAAGTGAATTTGACTGTGGTCCACAATCAGCATTCCTAGATGATGGAAGCTAATATGATTTTTTTTTTTTTTTTTTGGTTTTTCGAGACAGGGTTTCTCTGTGTAGCTTTGTGCCTTTTCTGGGACTCACTTGGTAGCCCAGGCTGGCCTCGAACTCACAGAGATCCACCTGGCTCTGCCTCCCAAGTGCTGGGATTAAAGGCGTGTGCCACCACTGCCTGGCTAATATGATTTTTATAGACATGCACACCATCAAACTGTTAACCTGCTGGAATTGCCATCTGAGATTTTCAGATAGTCCTGCATGGGAGAAATGTTTGGTGATTAGATTGTGATTTGGGTTTCTGTACACGGTGTATGTACATCCATGTATTTACTTATATATACTTGGCTAACTTAGAAGTATGATAGGTGGGCCAGGTGGCAGTGGCACATGCCTTTAATCTAAGTCAGCCTGGTCTACAGAGTGAGATCCAGGACAGGCACCAAAACTACATGGAGAAACCCTGTTTTGAAAAACCAAAACAAGAAGAAGAAAAAGAAGGAGGAGGAGGAGGAGCAGGAGGAGGAGGAGGAAGGGGAAGAAGAAGAAGAAGAAGAAGAAGAAGAAGAAGAAGAAGAAGAAGAAGAAGAAGAAGAAGAAGGAGAAAAGACATTCAAAATCACAAAATTTTAGTGTAGTATCTATTCTATGATATTTAACACCATGATATAGTTTGAATCAGAAATGTTCCCCACAGGCTCATTGTTCCCAAGGCAATAGTGTTGATTTGAAAGGTTAGGAGGTGGGGCTGAGCTAGTGAAGTAGTCCCTGGGGGTGGGTCTTTGAAAGTAAAGCCTCTGATTCCTGTAGCTGGAGTTTTCTCAAATCTCCAGCTACAGATTCCTGTTACTATCTCTCTACTTCCAGGTTCTTTATGATGTGAAGTCTCCACTGCCAGGAACTGGGCTGCTCAGCCACATCTTCCCAATGGAAGACTCTCATCTGTCAAATCTACACCAAATACCACTCTCCTCAGGAGAGCCCTTGGGAGACAAACCTTCTTAAGTAGATGGTTGCACCCTTCATTTTGCTCCCAGTGTTCTTGGTCTCTCTCTATTATACATGGGTATTTTAAAAGATAAACATTCCTCATGATTCAGTAGTGAACTGAAACCATGAGGCACACATACATCTTTCCTTTCCTAAGTTGTTTCCGTCTGGTATTATGGTCACAGTGAGGCAGAGGCAATGACCACACATAACAAAAAGTCTTGGAGAAAGCAGAGTAGCAGAGAATAAAATCAATGTGTGGGAAAGAGACTACAGAACTGGTTCTAGATGAATGGGGAGCCCAGACATTCATAGAAGCTAAGTAGTTATGGAAATGTCCATAGTCTCATAAGATTCACAGATGGCGTTTGTCAGTTCTGAGGAGCATTCCTTCATGAGGAATGTTTATCTTTTAAAATACCCATGTATAATAGACACAGAGAGACCAAGAACACTGGGGGCAAAAAGAAGGGTGCAACCATCTACTTAAGAAGGTTTCCCAAGGGCTCTCCTGAGGAGAGTGGTATTTGGTGTAGATTTAACAGATGAGAGACTCTGAAAGGTGGAGGACAGTGTTGGTAGATGAAAAGGCCAGGAGTCGGATTTACAAGGTATGGGGTGCTGTGGATTTACTTACTGGCACGGCAGATGAGAACTTGGTGCATGCAACTCATCTACCTCCAGAACTCCCCACTAGTTAACACAATGAACTGATTCTCTTCCTTCTTATCTAGAAACATTCTGGTTACAATACCATAGTTTTGCTGTGTTGGGGTAAAAACCTTCCCTTTTGATTATATAGAGAAGGGGAAGTGCTGTGAGATGCCTTTAGGTATGCTGTGAATGTGTGTTGCTCCCATTGGCTAATAAATAAAGCTGCATTGGCCAATGGCAGGGCAGGGTGGAGCCAGGCAGGAAAATACAAGAGAGATAAAGAGAGAATAAAGGCAGAGTGGGGAAACGCCAACCCTCTATCCAAGGAGCAACAAGTAATGGGATACAAGAAAAGCCATGGAACATGTGGCAGTACAAAGATTAATAGTAATGGGTTGAGTTAAGTTATGTAAGATAGCTAGCAAGAAGCCAGTTTGTAATTTAAAAAAAAAAAAAAAAAAAAAAAAAAAAGATAACCAAAGTTGTTGTCCTCTGGCCCCCTGGTGAACAGTGCATCCCTACACACATGTGTACCTTCTTATGAACACACAGGCTCAGTAAAAATAAAAACTGAAGGTAAAAAAATGAATACCGGGCCCTTCATTCTCTTTATTAGCATATCAACATTTTTATATTTTCATAACATTTCTTATTAAGATGTGCAAAACTCAAATATGATACAGTATTAGCACATAATATATGATATCCAAATGAGTCAGAAAATACTTATATTATTAATATAATGATTATCTCTTTAGAAGATTGATTTTTATCATCCAGTCAAGGTTCCAAAATGCCTTAGGCACATAAACTTATATGCTCGAGAGTATAGCACTTTCAGATACATATTATCTGTTTAAACATTACACCTGAAGTGGTCCCTTGTATTTCTCAGAGGTCTGGATACAGAAATCTAAGGACACAATGGGCTCAGGTTAGACAGGAGTGTTACACATTCACACTCCACACAGAACATTATGACAGCAAATGTGGGCCCAACTTACAGAGATGTCTGTAGACATCTACAATCTCCTTTAATGGTCCTGAATGTTACATGTTTTCCTCTTTGGAAAAAAAGCAGGTCTTTAATACCGTTCAAATACATATTTGTGACATTCATGACCCTAGGAATTAATACTCTGTGCAACAGAGTGTCCCATTTCTTTTCTCGGGCTACAGTCTCTGCCCTTCATCAAGCTCTCTGTCATGGCTAGTCTTTCCCTTTCATAACTCTTTCCCTTCTTCATGGTGATCCTCTCATTCGAGGACATCTAGCCTGCCATTGTCCCACAGGCGTCTTCTCCTTTCGCTCCATCTCTATTTCTCCACTCATTTTCTTTTGGTTCTCCTGATTTTATAGACCCTGAACTCCTCTGGCTTTCTCATCATTTACTAATTAGCATGTCTCCATGGTAACAGACAGTTGCAGAGCAGGAATCATTCTCTGTACCCGCTACTGCTGAGCAACCTCTGGGCCTAACAAGGAGGGGCCTTGACCCGATTAAGACAGGAAGACTTTTCTCTTCTTGGCAGGAGAAGATCCATACATTTCAGAGAAGGCCCTGTTTCCTAGGGGATGTAATATGTCAATTTGCTTGAAAAGGAGTATATACTTGGACCCAGGCATGCAAAAATCAAAGTATGAAATAAACAGAGAAAATATTAAAGAAGACATAGGGAAAATGTCTAATACTGACTACGGGCTCCTGGTTTGTAAAGATTAGTGGCTCTTTGAAGGCTGTTATGAAGCAACTAGTAGTCAATATTTGGTCACATTTACCTTTTCTTTTACATACACAGTGCTGAGTGTGCCTCTTGGGACTTCATTGACAGTAGAGAACACTGCACTATGAGAGTCATTTGGATTTATTTATTTGTATGTTTCCTGTCTTCTGCTTGTTTTCAACCCATAGCTGTATACTTACAAGCATCTCTAATGACTTTAATTATTATAAGTGTTTACTTTGTCAAGTTTGCTTTTGACAAGTTGTAAGACATTTCCTACGTCTTTTCTTATGGCTGATATGTTAGGAAATACATTGCATGCCATAACTGAGTAGGCATCCATTATGTATTAGGCTTTATTCTGGGTGTGTATTATTGAGAATCACAAGGTTAAGTGATGTTTACAAGGTCAAAAAGTTAGTAACATCCTAGACTGCTAGATACCTGGAAATACATCTGGGAACATAGAGATAGTTAAGACCACTGGCTGCTCTTCCAGAGGATCTGGGTTCCATTCCTAGCACCCACATGTTGTTTCAAAATGATCTTTAACTCCAGTCCTAGAGGATCCAATATCTTCTTCTGGCCTCTGAGGGGGACAGGCATGCACATGCTGCATAGACATGCATGCAGCCTAAACACCAATACACACTGAATAAAAATAATAAACATCTAGAAATATATATATGCGTCCATTATGCAGTACTTTATAAAGATATTTGTATGAAGATTAGAAAGCAATATATGAGAAAAAATTTACACTTCTGTTTTTATAGGACAATTTTGATCATTTGAGAAAGGATAATGCTGAAAGATATAGAAGCTTAGACAATGAAGATGCGAGGCAATAGATGACTTTCTTGAATATGAAGGGATGAAATATTTTAGTGATGTGTGGAACCCACAGAAATAGGCATTTATTGCAGGAAAGCATGTAAGTCATAATATAAGCATTATGTAACCTTGATGGTAGCATTTGACCCTCATACCATCATACCAAATCTGGACTGACATGTCATGGTCGCTCTGCTCTGGAAGATGAGTAGGGAAAAATAATCCCTTTTCCAAATTGAAATGAGATATTCTTCATTCTATATGGGATTCTAGAAATTTAATGTATGAAAATTGTCACAATATCAAGATGAAATAATTTCTGAAGTTTATTTTTGTAAAGACGAGCGAGAGCGTGTCTATGTGTTTGAGTTGATCTCTGTGCAGCATGTGCACACAGAAGCCCATGGAGGCTGAAGACTGCAGAAGAGTGAGTTGTGAGTCACCATCTGGATACTAGAAACCAAAACGGGGTCCTTTGCAAAAGCTGCCAAAAAAGCCGCCAGTATTCTATATTTTTTTAAGACCAAGTGGGATATAAATTTTTTACTTTATTTTTTAAAATTTATTCTTCTCTCATGCATTACACCCCAACTGCAATTTCCCTTTCCTCCAGTCTTGCCCCTCCCCAGGAGTATCAACCAAACACCCCATAACAAGTTACAGAAAGACTGGATACAAATCCTCATATCGAGGCTGGATAAGAAAACCCAATAGTAGAAAAAGGGTCCCAAGAGCAGTCAAAAGAGTCAGACATTCCGCATTCCCACTGCCAGGAGTCCCACAAGAGCACTAAGCTACCATAATTTATCTGCAGCGGACCTGGATGAGGTTGCGGCATCCGTCCCTGTGGGTCCCTGTGAGCCCTGCTTAGGTCATCCTGTGGGCCGTGTTCTCTCGGTGTCCTCGACCCTTCTGACAGACAGTCAGCACTTCACCGCTGGCCCGTCTTGCTATTCCCTGGAGAGTTTATAACCAATTGGCCTCTCCTCAGAAGTCCGTGCCAGCATGGAAGATGGAGTCATTGCAGAATCTTCCCTCCTTCTGCTGTTACCCACTCTGCAGCTCGCTGCCAGATGCTGTATTTCTTCTTTTTTAATTTTAATTTTTTTACTTAAAAAGATCTATTTCAGAGTTTTCAGGAAGGGAAAGAGACTTCATGTGGGGTGGAATGACTCAGACGGTTTTGATCACAAATTATCCTGGCAAAGTTTTACTCTACTGGGGAAACAACAAAAACACTTTTCATGCAAGCGTGAGGACAAGGAGTTCTGATCTCATGCTTGCAAGCTTACAGGTATCTTCATCACAAAATTATTCCTTCACATTCTTTAAGACTCCAATGATTCAGAATGAGATCCTGCCTATCATTAAAAGGTGGATGCTAACTCATACCTTGATTCTCCAAGACCGATGGACTTTGTACCCAAGTTGCTTATGTGAATTTCTCCAATTTTTCTAAAATAAACAAATAAATAGCTAGCCTCTGCTATCAACCTCCTTCAATATGTGCATAATTTACTAATGAACAAGTATTCCCATTACTATGTTATTCTCAAACTCAATCTTGTTTAGCTAAACACTGATCAACTTGCAACGCAAAGTTAATTTAAACTATATGCACTATGTTTGTCGTTCATACCAACAAAATAAGAGACATTTAAGAGGAAAAGGTACTTTTACAGAATAGCTTTGATAAGCCAATTACTCGTGTCAAGTGTTTTACACATGTTGGTCCAGCCTGTGAGAGTACAGCTTGAAGACCTCTTTGAGCAGCAAATGTAACTGTCTACTATCACTCATGAGATCCATCATGAGTGTTGTAAGGAGGCCACAGTTCTTACAAGATGCCCTAGCTGATGAGTGAGTTTAGCATGGATGCTTTGGTGGGTCTGTTCCTGGGGGATGGAGGGTTCCTTGATGAGGGCATAGCTTCAGAAGTACCCACTGTGTTTTACCATTTTCCTAGACCCACAACCCAGAGACTTCCACTGAATTTGCTTGCTATTCCCTTTGCAGAGGCCAGATGGCTCTGCCATCTGATGGCTCTGCCAGCTCCTCTGCTCCTGCCCACTTGCTTCACAGGTGTTTCCCCAAATGAACACTTTTGATGCCTTTTTACCGGAGGTGGTGAATCAGCACAGCATCTAATTTAGCCTTGCCAACCTTAGGAGCTACTTACGATGATCAGAAACTGACACTTAGGGAGTTTCAAGTATTCATGGATCACCCAGCAGACTGGAGACAGGGTTCTGCTCCTATGTCTTACTGATCCTTCCCATTGTACCTCTCTGTATAATTCTGGTTTGTATTCATTGCTACTTTATAATCACTTTCCCTGTTGATATTTCATTATCAAAAAAGGAAGCAGGCCAAAAGTCATTCTAAAGCTATTTAAGATATTGTGGAGGCAGGTGGTTAATATACTTTTCTTGCCCTTTTAATAGACTAACTTAGTTTTTAAGCTTCCTCACCTATGCCACTAACAGGGAGCCTGTCTGGCAACAAGAATATGTTTTTCTTTATTTTTTCTCACACCCTTTCTAGGCTAATCAGAGCTGCAGGTGCTGTATGTATATATACTTCAGAGATAGCATGTGAGTTTGTGGCGTTCTCTAGGGAGCTTGAGGTCTAGGAACCAATGAAGAGATCACAACGGAACAAGCATCCAGTTTTCAAGCACCGAGTGCTTATTGTCAGCAAGTCTCAGCATTATTTAAAAGGGAGAGCTTCTCATTTGGATCAGGCAGCTGTGTGAGCTTTCCGAAGGCAAGAAGGCACTCCTGCTCCCATGGATAAAAGGCTGGGTGTGGAGTGAGGCTGCAGGCTGCTTGTGTTACACTGGAGGCCAGCCGCCAAAGCCACAGCAGCCAGCTCCAGGGAAGCCTTAGCAACTGGAACTGATTCCTAACGAATCAAGAACCCAGTGGGAAGTGAGGAAAACAAAGGGAGTCTTTCTCTTTTTTTCATCCTCTTTCCTTTTCATTCTTGGCAAAGAAAAGCACAATTTACTATAATTCGCTCCCAAACCTGGTGAGAGTTCAAGAGGACGGGGAGCCCGAGGACCTGCACCTGAGTGGCTTCTTGGCTAATGCTGTGTTGTCTAAGATCTTTAGTGCAGGAGAACATGAGTTTCTCTCTGTACTTTGCAGGATATCTTTTCATGTAATTAGCAGTGGGTGCTCCAAGGTGATGTGCAGACCCCTGCTGCATATCCATTCTCTTTGTTTCTCTGGTCAGGACCCCAGTAGTCAGTGCACAATTTATTTCCCCAGGACAGGTCTCCTGTAGGATCTTAGCTATTGACGGAGGCTCTCATGGGTGGTCTTATTTTAAACAATGTTTTAACTCCACAGTGTTCATCTGCCTCCCCTGCTTCCTCTCCTGTGTCTTCTTCACATCATGCTCTCAACAAAGTGAAGCAATTTTCATCCTGCAACTTCTGTTGGCACACTTTTGTGGATGCAAGGCCTTCTGCTTGTGCCACCCTCCTGTGCCTCATGCATTCTGTGAGTCTGACCTAAATGGTGCATTGTACTTTTATTATTACGGAGTTGCAGCTTCCTCCGTGGAGTCTTACCCAAACTTGAAAACTTGTGTTACTTTATTCTTTGCACTTTTGGAAGACATTGTCGAGCTGTAATTAATTATATTTTTCTATGTATACACACATTCAAATTCAACAACTTTTCCCTGAGCAACTATGAAATGCCCAGCACTAAAAAGATCACTTTTATGTATAGCATTTAAAAAATAATTTTTACAAGGGCAGTGCGAAGATGATTTCTTTAGATTGAGATGGATTATTACTTCATTCTGATATTATTGAATTGGTGACTCTTTAAAAAATAGGATGACTATAGAGGTGAGGTACATTTTTAATTACTGCTTACTAAACAAAATCCTGTTATTTAAGGTTCCTGATTTCCTCAGAACTTCTGAAAGATGTTCTGGGAAGTTGTAAGGCACCCTTCTAGCAGCTGGCCCTCTGTCCCTGGAGGGCATACATCGATAATAATGTGTCGTGTAGACCTTTCCAGAAGCTGCATTATTTGATACAGGTACCATGGGTTCAAGGGTCTTCAGGGCGAGCAGGTTACACACTCTACCTGGACTAGGTCTCAGGCATTTAAAAAAAAGTACTGGTTAATAATATGGTTGCACAATGCAAGCTCTGTTACTACACTTTGCTACAGGAATTTTGGTTCACTTTTTATATAAGGCTCTAAGCCATGAGGAGTAAGTAGATGGTCAAGTGCATAAAACATTAATAATAAAATCAGTCTTTATTTGTTTTTACTAATACACCTACCCAAACCAACATCTTTTGAAACAAATATGCCTGTTTTTTATTGATAACACAAGGCATCAGTCTATGAAACAAACGAATCTGTTGTTATTTTTTTTTTTAATTTTCCCCCAACATAATATCCCTATTGATTATTTGGGAATTTCATACAATGCACCCTGATCACCCTCGCTGTCCATCCCTCCTAGGCCCACCCTCTCATCCTCGTGCCCTCCCTGCCAAATGAAAAAAAAAATATACCAAGTCCAATTTGTGTTACCCATGTATTCACTGGAGCATGGTCACACTCCAGTGGCCAGCCCCTTAAAGATAACTGAGTCCTTCTCCCCATCACCAGAAGCCATCGACTGTGAAGAGCTCCAGTTCAGCATCTTTGTCACAATTCTTAAGGATTCCCTTCAATAGCTTTCCGTCTGGACTGTTTCTTTTTTGGGGGGAAGATACTATCAGAGAAGCCTTCAGTATCTCTCATTCTCAATTATGAATCTGCAGTCATTAATACAACAACAAAAGAAGCTCCCTTGCCTGTAACAGCCAGGGGCAGTATGACTATAAACACCAACATGCCCCCCCCCCATGCAAGCGAAGGTCATGGACATAAACACAGTTCCCTGCAGCAGCACAGACCATGGACATCAACATGGTCTCAGATGTCCACATAGACATCCATGTGGCCCTGGTGGCAGCATAAATCATGGCTATCCATATGGCTTCTGGCATCAGCACAGACCATGGACATCCATATGACTTCTTGTAGCAACATGGACCATGAACATCTACATGGCCTCTGGTTGTAGCATAGAAAATGGACACCAGCATGGCAGCAAGGACTACAGACACCAACATGGCATCTGATGGCAACATAGACTATACAGCTATTTCAAGGAGGCTTAATCTATAAAAATGAACCATTCTTCATCCTAGATATCTTGCTGCTAGAAGCAGGGTGATCATGGGACTGGGCAGCACATTCTGGGGGCAGAGCCTGTGCAAGCTCCAGGTTGCTCCATGTCTTGCTGCTTATTTTCCTAAATTACATTTACTGGAACACAGCTCTGACAATTCTTTGCAACTAGTCTGTGCTTGCTCTCATTTTTAAAAACAGAGCTGAGAACTATGAGAGAAATGGGATGATCAAGTAAGGTTAAAATATCTTCTCTCTGATCTGTTACAGAAGTCTGTCTAGACTGGCAGCGACCGGGAGTTTCCCTAGAAACCATTAATGCAGGCTGATCAACATTCAGTTCTGAAAAAAGTCTAACTATGAGCATATATCTCTCCAAGGTCTTGTTACCTCAAGAACTTAGCTTCTTCCTGCTCCTCTGGTGAATTTACAATCCTATGTGTATTATAAATCTTGTACTGGGTAGTGTGACTGGCTTACTTTCTTTTCCTGTTGCTTTGATAAAATGCCCTGACAAAAGCAACTTAAGGGAGAAGGGGTTTCTTTTGCTCATAACTGAAGGTACACACTATCAAGGTAGGGCAGCAGGAGCTTGGAGCAGCTGCTCACATCCAGAGTTGGGAAGAAGAGAACAGTGATAACGTGTGTTCATTTCACTCTTTCCGATTTATGCAGCCCAAGTCCCTAATCCAGGGAATGTTACTGTCCAGAGTGGGCAGGTCTCCCTATTTCAATAAACCTAATAAAGAGATTTCCTCACAGACGTCCTCAGAGGCCCTATCACCAGACTGATTCCCGATCTCATCAAGTTGACCATAGAGGTGAACTATCACAATATCCCTAAAGCTCTGGCTACCAGAACATCCTAAGCCTACATTATAGTCCTTCTCAGAAGTGACATAGGTGGTATCAGTCCTTACTCAATTTTCATTTTTTTATCCTCAGCTACTCTTTGATTTCCTCATTGCTTATTTTAGGATGAGCTATTTATATAAGTATATGTTTGGGGACAGGATTAAGTATGAATACTTAATGTGTATTTTCTGTACTTCCACAGTCAATTGTCTAGAATTAGCTGTTTAGATGTCTATTTCTACCTCTCACTTTTAAAAGCTTCTTGGGAGGGTTGGAAGTGTTGCTTAGTGGGAGAGTGCTTGTATGGGTGTCTTGGTTAGACTTTCTATTGCTGTGAAGAGATAGCATGACCATAGCAACTCTTATAAAGGAAAACACTTAATTGAGATCTCAGCTTACAGTTCAGAGGTTCAGTCCATTATCATCATGATGGGGAGCATGGCAGTGTGCATGCCGACAGACATGGTGGGGGCTACATCTTGATCAGCAGGCAACAGGAAGTGGACTGTCACAGTGCGAGTAGCTTGAGCATAGGAGACCCTGAAGGCTACCCCCACAGTGACACACTTCCTCCAACAAGGCCACATATACTCCAACAAAGCCACACCCCATAACAGTGCCCTTTGGGGGCCATGTTCTTTGACACCACCACAATGTGTTTGATTTTTGGAATCATCTCAACCAATCAACCAGATCAACTAAACATACAAACTATATTTTTTTATTTGCTTCTCTGGTTTCTGCTTTGTAGCAAGTTAACTTTAAGTGCTTATCAAAAAAAAAAAAAACCAACAAAGTTTTGACAATGTTAGTTGGCAGCTACATTATAAAATACTGTCTTTACCATGAATCTAAATTTGGTCCCTCTGCTGAGAAATTCACATAGTTTTCATTCTTTTACCAATAAAACAATAATTGTCATTATTTATAAAATAATGCATTTTTTTTTTCTGAGACAGGGTTTCTCTGTGTAGCTTTGCACCTTTTCTGGAACTCACTTGGTAGCCCAGGCTGGCCTCGAACTCACAGAGATCCGCCTGGCTCTGCCTCCCGAGTGCTGGGATTAAAGGTGTGCACCACCACCGCCCGGCAAATTAATGCATTTTCTAAGCATGTTGGTGAATTAGCTCCTAGAAGCATTGCATGATTAGGTTTTGATATTGCCATTACATTACATAGAGATAAAGAAACTCAGATATCATTCCTTTCATGGAAGCAGTGCACAGAGTGCGGGCCAGACATGCAAGAGTGAAGCAGGTGAAGGCAGTACATGGTACAGGTCACTGCAGGATCCAGGCATGAGGACCAGTGACTATATGCTTTCTTCAGAAGGGAACATGCTGTTCAGCCTTGCCAAACTGCTGCCAGGACCAGTCAAGTGTCAGCTCACTGTAGCTTAAATTTCCAAAGTTTTAGAAATTGCAAGTTCAGACTTGCAGTGAAGTATTTCAATTTTAAAGTCACTGTTTAGTTTCATTCTTCTGCATGTGGACATACAGTTTTCCTATATCCTGTAGAAGACACTGTCTTTTCTGCAGTGTGGGTTTTTTTTTTGTCTTCTTTGTCAAATATCAGTAGTTATGTGCATTCATGTTTGTATGTTCTATTTTTTTCAACCAGTCTACATGCCTGCTTTTGTGACAGTACCATACTATTTTGAATACAACAGCTTTATAATATATTTTAAAATCTTCAGAACAACGCTAGCATTGTTCTCTTTGCTTAGGATTGCTTTGGATACCTAGGGTCTTTTTCAGATTTATATGAAACTTAGGATAGATTTTTCTACTTCTGTAAAGAACATTGTAGGAATTTTCATTGGACCAGGATTGAATCTGGAAATAGCTTTTGGATATGTATATGTGTATATTAAAGGACCATGAATTTGAGAGGGAAAAGGACAATAGACAGAGTTGATGGGAGGGGAGACAGGGGGAAATGATGTAAATACAAGTCACATATGTTGTGAGATTTTGGTTATATTGTGTAAAGATATGTCACTGTAGTTGGTTTAATAAAAAGCTAAATGGCCAATAGCTAGGCAAGAGGTATAGGTGGGCTTTCCAGACAGAGAGCTCTGGGGAGAAGAAACAGGGAGTCACCAGTCAGATGTGGAGAAGACAGCATGAGCAGTACAGAGAAATGAGGTAAGGAGCCATGCAATAGAATGTGGATTAAAATAAGTGAGTTTATTTAGGTTATAAGAGCTAGTGAGATAAGCCTAAACTAAGACCAAGCTTTCATAATTAATAAGAAGTCTCTGTGTCATTATTTGGAAGTTGGCAGTACAGAGAAAGGCTTGCTACACACTTACATGAAATTAAATATAAATTTAACGATTTTGTTATGGAAATATCAAACACACAAAAAATAAAAATTTGCACTCATATTTCAGGTGCCCATCACACAGTTTCAACCGTGACAATAACTTTGACTCTCTTAACCTCTTGATTAATTCAAATAACTTCATACAATATTTTCACATTTCTGTATAGTGAATCATACCGCCTTTAAGCAATGGCAGTTCTATGTATTATTTTCTAAACCACTTATTTACTCGTGCACTTTCCGTGTTTCTTAGGCTGCTCCTAGCATTTCTAAAAAGCAATGACAAGACCACGCTTAGCATGCTTGTAGCCTGATCATCTTTCCCTTTTATTGAATGGCACTTATGAATAGTCATTACTTAGGCATCTGAGCACCTTGGAACTCAGCGCCTTAACGAAACACAAACACATTTATATTACAATGTTTATGTAACTTAAGGATGCTGGCCATAAACTGCAAACACATTAAAGAAGCACTGAAATCACATGAGTAGGTTCGGTGTTTATGTATAGTATTCGCACATTTAAGCCATGACTCTCAGGGTTTTTGTCATGCTTACTGCTGTAATTAAAAAGTCTCATTCCAAGAAAGTCAACTACCAATGGGTGCATTTGTTTGTATTTCAGTTGGTTAAAACACCTCTAACTTGTTTATGCAGGAGACAAATTGTAACTCTGACAGAAATCTGCTTGTCAGTGAACTTGCAGTTTCTAGCTACAGGCAGGCGGTGGGAAAATGGAAGAATTTCTAACTGTGGGAATTAAATGCTTAAAAAATTTAACATTTTATTTGATTTTATTTTATTTAATATTCTAGGAAGTTCACAGCCACCAGCAATTCAAAGTAATTTCAGGTGCAGTTGGGAGTTTGGCATCCTCAGTGGAGCTGTTAGTTTGGCAAACCTTGTAGATGAAATAAGTACATTTAATAGCACACGCGAAGGAATTGTTCTGAAATTGATGGTGAAGGCTCCATCTTTAACAACTGCTCTGGTTCACTATGGGTGACTATTCATGGTCCTGATCTTACTGAATATTACCTATTTACAATAAATTTATGACCGTCTGAAGATGGTGACTTGGCACACATGCCATTGTGGCTTTCTTGACTTCCATAAAAGTTTTCCCTTCTTATGGAATGCTCTATCATTCTCCCAGGAACTTTAATGGTTTCTTGTCAATTATGGCTATTGAATCCCTGTACTCCTCCCACTCTGGGACACACCCTTACCTTTATCCTGATTTTGCATTTATAATGCTTAAGTGTGTCAATGTGTGAGCTTTATGAGGTACTGTCCAGAGGTCAGACTTGGATCACTACAATAGCAAGGTAGACTGGAGAGGAACAAGAATGGCAAGGCAAGACAAAACGAGTTGGTGGATCTTGGGGCCTGGACTAGCAGCAGGGAACTGGAGAGGGGAAGACTATTCTACATCAACAAGCTAAGCTACAGACCTCTGAGTCTGACTATTGCCTCAGAATTCTGTGGACTCAGATGGAAGTATGCTAGGAAAACTTTCTATGATCAGGGGAGGAAGGTACCAACTAACAGAAAATGTTGATGGAACTATTTGAACAGGACTGGAATAATTTCCCAAATGAAGGAGAAACTGAAAGTTGGAATCAGAATCTAAGAACTGCAGAGAAATGGAGATAGGATGGGGGAAGGGATTTAAGGTCAGATTATAACACAAGTTGTGCCAATCACCCTCACAAAGAGAGAACTGTCAGGGTGCCATTAAAAAGCTAGAGAGTGGGTTAGAAAGTAACAATACATCTTTAGTCAAGAGCAATAATAGGAAGTGCATGAGAAACTCACTGGGTCATAGGCTTAGTTCTGAAGCATAATATGTCACAAGTTATACATATGACCTTACATATGGCTACTAGGAGTTGGAGAACGACTACAAGACCATTCCTGCACCTAAGGTTTGGGGGAAGGGGTGGGACATTGTAAGAGCCAGAGGAACAGGAAGTTAGCTGTGAGATAGCATCTCCTAGGAATGTAAGAGGGGTTACACCCGTGAAGTTTCATAAGCGTGTCTGTCTGAACACAATGATGACACCGATGGACATGCTAATATCGAAGAGGAAAAGCTTGCAGGTCCTCAATGTATGGCCAACTGAGGGATGCTGAAGACAGGAGAAATGATCTTCTTCAAGGAAGAGACCCTCAGTTGGTTATTTGATTCCAAGTGGTCATCCCTGTATATATATGTGTGTGTGTGTGTGTGTGTGTGTGTGTGTGTGTGTGTACATATGTACCTCTCTCTCTCTCTCTGTGTGTATGTGATTATATAGTTACAAGAATATAACATACAGTAACAAGCAGACTGAACAAGTTGTATTTATGTGTCTAGGTATATATGTAACAACAATTAAAGAAAAAAGGGGCCATAAATCTGAGAGCAAGGAGGAGCATGGGAAGAATTGGAGGGTGAAAAGGAAAGGGGGAAATTATTTAATTACAGTATAATTCCAAAAACAAAATTAAAAATCCCGACAGTCTCAGCGCTGCTATCTTCCCTACACCTTGTTCCTTGCATTTCAGGCTTTAATGCATTGCGTTCTCTCCTTCCGGAGTTCACAGTGTTTGGGTTTTATTGGTCTCCCTTATGTGAGAGAAAGCAGAATGGTCTGAACATTGGATGAGAAGAAAGTGCTAGACTGTTATAGAACTTGATGTGGCTGTTGATGACACAGGTGCAGATGGGTGTGAAACTCAATGTCAGCTCATCATTTCCTTTATTTTACTATATGTATAGTAAACCTTAATAAAATAAGGAAAGAAGGAAGGAAAGGAGGAAGGGAGGGAGGGAGGGAAGGAAAGAGGAAGGGAAAACAGAACCTTCTAGCTCAGTTTTATTTTACTTCTCTGTGTCCTGTGAGATTTAGTTTTTATATGTCACAATTTAATACTTGGTACCAAATGTATGCTGTTTGTATTTTATTTGTTTATTTTCTGCATGAAAAGATGCTTCCCACTTCAAGAAACCAGATCATAAATGACACTTTATTGGGAGCTCACATTTTGTCTTCTAATAAGGAATTTCCATTGTGTTAAACTAGGGATATACAAACTCTCCACCCAGAGTGCAACTAATTTTAATTTTAGAAGCTTCTTTTGCATAAAACCTGCGGAGCATGCATTTCTGTTTCTCTAAGTGTCTTGTGGAAGGAAATAATTTTGCCATTTCTCCTTATCATATCTGGGTGTTAGCACTTCCTGTACAGGCTATGTCTTCAGTAAATATTGCCTAGAGCGCAGGAATGTGGAAAAATCTAGGAAATGTTTGTTTCCTTTTTGATTTATGAATTTCTTAGATAAGAGAAGAGAAAGACCTAAATGGTACACTTAAAGGATCCCATTTCTTCTCTATTCTTTAAATACGTTCAAACAGGAGAAGAAGTAAAACAATCCTGAAGGTTGATTGAGTGATAAAACACAGAGCAGATTTAACTTATTCAACTTTTATGAATCTCCAAATAGCACATTTAAGTAGATTTGCTGGAACTAGACATACATGTCTGCCAAGCAAGATAACTTCTAAAGAAAATAGTTCCTTGCATTTTCTCAAGTCAGAAAGCAGGCTTCCAGTCTTGCTCTTAGAAAATAACAGTGGAAACAAAAATGCCACTCATTTTGTGATGATGAGACAACCCCCTGAGATATAACTTCAGGAAGGCAGCACATCCAGGTCAACTGGGTCTCCATTAGGTGAAGAATCTGAGCCTGGAGTCCCTCCACGTTGCTCCAGGTTGGTGAAGTTTGAGGCCAGCTGAGGCAACACTCACTGAGTGTTTCCAGAATTCTCCAGAGTTCTTCCTCTTGGTCACACTGCCAGCCCCTAGAGCTCCACTTTGCCCCTCTCTTCACCCCTACTAAAATAGTAGGCCATAACCTTGTGTCTTTTTAATCTCTTTGTTTTTGGATTCTTTAAGTTTTCTTGCGAAGTTCATGTCTTGATTCTGGAACTAAACAATGGGAATTTACTTGTTTGATGCATTTTTGCTAATGGGTGATATTAAACTACATGACCCACTTTCACTTATTATATACAATGTATGGGAAAATGCCTCCTTTGTAGGATCCCTAGAATTTTCTTGAAAAAAAAATACTGTAACACTTTTACATTCATTTTGAAAGTAAGACTTTCAAACCTGCATTAAAAATATTAACATTTAAGTATATTAGTTATTTTGGTAAGTGATAATTCTAGGTAAAAGAATGAAATGTAATATTTTATGATTTAAATTGCTTTTATTTGTAACTTTAGAAAAGACTTAGAAAGTATGAGGTAGACTTTTTTTTAAGACAGAATCTCACTTTGCATCCTTGGCTGAGTTGGGGATCACTATGTAGACCAGACTGGCCTTGAATTCATAGAGATCCACCTATTTCTTTCTCTTGAGTTCTGGGATTAAAGGCATGCACCATCATGGCTAAGATAGAGTGAATTAATAAAGCTATTTAATTATATTTATATATTTCCTACTTCAAAGAGAATCTGTACTAATTAATATTTCTCACATGACTTTGTTTCTTTTCACAAATGAAGCTGTAGGAATAAATGAGGACATAGAATATGTTCCTATTGAGCCAGGATTTTTTTTTTTTTTTTTTTTTTTTTACATTGGAGAGGACATGGCTTGTGACTGGGGAAACATTTGAGCTAATGCTTAAGGAAGCTTTCATAAAATTATTAAAGACAGTAAAAACATTTTCAGAATTGCTATTGTCACATGATTCAGTTATCAGGAGTCATTCAGTGGGAAGAAGTTTAAATCCAATGAATTTGGCTTGAATCTCAGGAAGCAGTTCTTGAAACAGAACTATGTATGATTCATTTATCATCAGTTTTACATGTAATGTTAGCTAATGCTGTCAGCGCCAGGTAAGTAAGGCAGTATCTTGGCAAATAAGGGAGTGTATGGAACTTCGTAAAGTGTAGAGAATCTTAGTGTGCTGTGTGTCTAAAGAGGAAACAGGAACGGGAAAGAGCTTGGCTATAACCAGTTCTACAACTAATTAGAATAGTTTACTGCTGTAATTCTACTACAAAGATAGACAGAGCAGAAAGGGCACCTGCTCCTGGACCTGAGAATCTACAGCCTAGCTGATGTTAACTCACTGTTCATCTTGACTGGCATTAACCTCTCACCTATGCTGAATATGCTCCAGGTGAAAAGCAGCAAAGACTCCATTGTATTATGAAAAAATTACCCTGTTAAAAATTTAAATGTTTACTAACAGGACATCAACCTCTTAACAAACATATGGAATAATTAGACCATAGTAATTAGGTTATATGGCAGCCTATTAACTACAAAATGAATTTGACCAGAGACTGATTATTTAAAACATTTTTAAGAATAATACAGAATGAACAAGGTCAATCAAAACTGAAGAAGTACACTAAGTATTAAACAATGGGGAATTACAAAATAGCAAATAAAGTATGTTTTAGAAAATGTATACAAATAATCCAACATGGTTAAATCTGTTTCACATTTCAATTTTTTTCATAGAAGTGAAACTTCTACATTTATATGTTTGTTAAGATGGTAAACATAAGTATTTTAAATGTTATATTACTATGTAATATTTAGTGGTTGCAAAATTAATAATTCATTTAGGAACTGACATAATTCATTTAGGAACTTTAAAAATAGTATTTAGTCACAAAATATTTTCTCATGTGCCAACAGCTTTCCTGTTGTCCATAAATATTTATTAATCAAATTTTCTCATTTTAGTCCAAAATTGAAATTTTCTTTTGTTATTAGGGCTGGAACTCAGGACCTTATGCATATAAAACATACATTCCATCATTGAGCCATACCCACCATCAATCTGATCTAAATCACATAGTATATCTGTGTTAGAGACTTTATGAAAACACACATACAAAAGTACACATCATTGAAGCTCAGATGAATTTTGCTCATCTAAAATAACTCTATTATCCTTACTATAAACTTGAAATGGCTGTAATGCAGATTATAATATTTACCTATTATATATATATAATATATATAGTTTGTAAATATGTAGATAGTCATAATTATATAAATTTATGCTTTAACTTAAGCATAGCGAGTAAAACATAAAGAGGAAATTTCTTTTTACTGCTTTTAAATGAACCTCAATTTAGAAAAGTTGGGTTAAGAACTTTGTCACCACTAGGAATCACTCATTAGCACCTAGGTAGACAATTATAACACCTCATGAATGAGCTAAAATTTATATATTGCCAGCTTAGGTTATTTTAATAAATAATTCTAAGTTCACTATTTTTTCATCATTTGTTTTCATTTTCCCTTTTAATCTATCTTAATGTGGGATGTATAATAGTTAACATATTTGGGGTACCTTTTAAACCTCAATTATAAAACAAAATTATGACTTTTTTGTATTCTTGATGTAAAACTTGTTTGGGAAGACAGCTTACTAAAGAAATATTGATACACCTTTCTCCATCTTTCCTTTCTCTTCTTTCCCCTTTTTCCTTTCTAACTTTTCAATACGTTCATTTCTCTCATGTTCATTTTCTTTTAAACAACCAGATGTCTTGTCGGTCTTATCTAATTAGATCTTTTCAAAACCATTATGTCAAGTCATCCTTTCCACAGCAAGGTGAAGTTAGTCCTTTGCAAATGAAGTCACTGACATTCAGAGGGCTCCTCCTTTAGTCCATCTCTGGAATGCCTTGTGATTGTGCTGTTGAGAGCGCTCTTCAGTCAAGGTAGCATGTGAGGTCTCTGCTCCTGACATTGTCTACTCCGGTTGTTTATATGGTCAACTATTTTATGTCTATTTTCTCTCTTCTACCATCTCTCTTTCCTTGTCCCTTTCTTTTCAGTTAGATCAACAGTACCATTGACTTGTAAAATGAAAAATTCTTCTGCTAATATTGCTACCATCATCTGACAATGAATCAGTTAAGAGCAAAGTAATCAGTTTATACTAAGGAGCCACTAAAGAAAGACTCAAAGAGATCTTAGCTATAGACCATGTTGTGTTGAGCTTCAACCTCTTTGAGTCTGTTATCTGGATTGGGGAAGATAAATCCCCCTAAAGCCTTGTGTGTGTGTGTGTGTGTGTGTGTGTGTGTGTGTGTGTGTGTGTGTAGCACGGAAGATCTTACTAGTAGATAATTCAGCTTAAGTGGAGACATTGCCATGCTTGAGAAGACTGATCCAATAAGTACACCCAGGACGGCTGAAGGGATTGGAGATTTGGGGCACTTCTCAACCAAAGTCACTCAGCAAATTCACTCTGTCAATTGATACTGTATCATAAGAATCCTGTAGGGGTTCCAGAGCAGAATCCATAAGCTATAGTGAGAAGACCCCCTGTTACAGTTTGAACCTGAAATGCCCCTCCTATGCTCATATTTTGAGTACACTAATTCCCCTCCCCCTTTTTTTTCCAGACAGGATTTCTCTATGTAGTTTTGATTCCTGTCCTGGATCTCACTCTATAGACCAGGCTAGCCTCGAACTCCCAGAGATCCACCTGGCTCTGCCTCCCAAGTGCTGGGATTAAAGGTGTATTTCCTTCAGCCAGTGGCACTATGTTGGGAAGGGAGTGGGATCTAGCTGATACAGTACACTAGGAGGGAGCCTTTGAAGGTTATAGCTAGGTTCCCTTGATTTAACAAAAATAATTAAGGGAGCATGTAGCTAGAGTTTTCCTGACTGGCCCAGTCAGGACAAATCTCTCTCACCTGCCAGTCCCACAGCTGCTCAGACTCAACCAAGTAAACACACAGAGCTTATATTGCTTACAAACTGTATGGCCATGGCAGGCTTCTTGATAACTGTTCTTATATCTTAAATTAACCCATTTCTATTAATCTATAAGTTGCCACGTGGCTTGTGGCTTATGGGTATCTTAACATGTTGCTTCTCCTCACGGTGGCTGGCAGTGTCTCTCTTCCTCAGCCTTCTACCTCCCAAAATTCTTCTCCTCCTTGTCCCGCCTACCCTATCCTTCCTGCCTGGCTACTGGCCAATCAGAGTTCTATTTATTCAAAACATACAGGACATCCCACAGCAGGAGCAGATGCAGGAGAACTTAGTTTTGACATTACCAAGTATTGTAGTCAAGCAAAAAGCAAAGGCATGGACATACAGGTATTCACCAGAGGCCCTATGTTTCTACAAACAGGAAGAATGTTACTAGGAATCAAAGAAGAGGAAATAAAGTGCTGAATTCTTGTCTTTAGCTTAGTAGGGTTATTGTCATTGTTCAAAGCAGCAAAAATTATAGTGAATTAAGTAATTAAGTTAGAATAGCATGGCTGTAAAATAATGCTAACTTTTATCAGACTTCTTCAAATGCACCCCTGTTATTTGTCAGTTTACTCACCATGTGTACACGAACATTAATTTTTTTCTCTTCTTGAACTGCCCAGAGATTGGAAAATCTTCATGCTCAGAAAGCATGTGCTTCTTCATGCATCGGTGCATGCTGAATAAGGCTGTCCTTTTTCTAAATTAACATCTGCTTGCCTGTGCAATTTCCATGAGCAAATATGGGTATTTGCACACGCAAATGGAAGTGCATGAAAATAAAATGTGATCGGTATTAGTGGGCCCACCCAGGGTTTGGCTTTTTGGAGTTAAAAGCCCTGTAAATGCTGCTTGGATTTCTGAGAGAGCTTCACTTAGCAAGCAGAATTCACGAGCCAAGGCAAAGAGTTATAATTCCATTAGCTAAATATCCCTCCATGAAGAAGATAGATTTTTTTTTTAATTGAAGGTGTAGAGCAGTTTACAGGCCAACATTTTACTAGGATATAATATAAGCTGACTTTTGTTTCTGAACTATTTATTCATTTGTTAGGAGTTTGAAATGAAGAGTATTTCCTTCAGTCTTCCCTCAATGGTTACTTTATAAGGTGTATATTTATAAAAAGATACAAATGAAAGTTTTGACATGTAAGGCTGTGTTATCATGTAATTTTGAAAATATAGATGATTACACAATTTAGCTAAGATAAGTAATGGTATAAATGCATGCTTCCTTTCAGGACAAATAATGTTTCATAGTTTAGGGAATCTGTGTACCATTTTGACAATTAAGTATTTTAACCCCTTGTCTCACAGGTTTATATTCAAGCATATGTATACCTGAAGAACCTAATAGTTTCTTACAGTCATAATCATTGGCTTAAGAAATGGCTATGTCACTTAGGAACTTAGATGCTCTCAAAGCTGTTCTGATGAAGAGCTATGAAGCCTGATCCTCCACTTTCCATGACACAGACACAAAATTATAAAACGCATACTTCTTAGTTCTTTCTACAAAAATGTCCCTAGTTAATCTACTCCTAAGCATAATTTAAGAATGTTGACTTCTGCCATTGCAGCCCCAGTTGCAAGGCAGCAGGCAGGACTCCTGCAGGCAGGCCTGACCGTCCCCACCAGACCCTGTAACCTACAAGCCCCAATTCACCCCCCCCCAAACCCACCCATCCTCTGAGACCGCAGCTGCTCCCTGAGACGCAAACTCCAGCAGCTTCAAATGGACCAAGAGTTCCGACTGGACCAAGAGTGGCTCCCTGAGACACACACAGCGTTTGTACCAATTGCAGAAAGAGATGGATGGATGCCAGTGCAGAATACATTCAACAACATAAAGAGCAATATGGCACAGCCATAACCTAGTAGTTCTATATCAGAGAGACCTAAACATCCCAGTGAGAAAGAAGCAGAAGAAAACAACCTTAAAATGACTTTTAAAAGATGATAGAGGCCTTTAAAGAGGAAATAAAAAATTACTTTAAAGAAATTGAGGAAAAGGCCAATAAAATATTGGAAGAAATCAATAAATCCCTTAAAGAAAGCCAAGAAAACAAAAATGCAATTAAACATATGAAGGAAACAGTTCAAGCCCTGAAAATTGAAATAGAAATAATGAAGGAGTCACAAGCCGAGGGAATGCTGGAATAGAAAATCTGAGTAAATGAACAGAAACTACAGATGCAAGCATAACCAACAGAATACAAGAGATGGAAGAGAGAATCTCTAGCATGGAGGATACAATATAGTAAATAGATTTGTCAGTCAAAGAAAATACTAAAGCCAAATAAGTCATACTACAAAATGTCCAGGAAATCTGGACAACATGAAAAAGCCAAACCTAAGAATAACAGGGATAGAAGAAGGAGAAGAATACCAACTCAAAGGCACAGAAAATGCATTCAACAAAATCACAGAAGAAAACTTTCCCAACCTAAAGAAGGAAATCTCTATGAAGATACAAGAAGGTTAAAGAACACCAAATAGACTGGACCAAAAAAAGAGAAGTCCCCTTGCCACATAATAATCAAACCACTAAACATACAGAATAAAGAAAAATATTAAGAGCTGCAAAGGAAAAAGGCCAAGTAGTATATAAAGGCAGACCCATCAGAATAATACCTGACTTCTCAATGGAGCCTGAACTTCTCAACTGAAAGCCAGAAGGCAGATGTGATGCAGATACTAAGAGACCGTGGATGCAAGCCCAGATTATTACACCCAGCAAAACTCTCAATTACCATAGACAGAGTAAACAAAATATTCCATGATAACACCAGATTTAAACAATATTTATCCACAAATCCTGCCCTACAGAAAGCCCTAGAAGGAAAAATCCAACCCAAGGAAGTTAGATGTATCCATGAAAACACAGGCAATAGATAATCCCACACCAACAAATTCCAAAGAAGTGAAACACACAACACTACCACCAAAAAATAATAGGAATTAACAATCACTGGTCGTTGATATCCCTTAATATGGATATAAAATGGACTTAATAGACATCTATAGAACATTCCACCCAAACCCAAGAGAATATTCCTTCTTCTCCACACCCATGGAACCTTCTCTAAAACTGACCACATACTTGGTCACAAAGAAAATCTCAACAGATACAAAACAATTGGAATAACCTTCTGTATTTTTTCAGACTACCATGCCTTAAAGTTAGAATTTAACAAAAATACAAATTACAGAAAACCAACAAACTCATGGAAACTGAACAATGGAAACTGAACAATGCTCAACTGAGTCATCATTGGGTCAAGGAAGAAATGAAGAAAGAAATTAAAGACTTTCTAGAATTCAATGAAAATGAATGTACAGTATACCCAAACTTATGGGACACTATGAAAGCAGTGTTAAGAGGAAAGTTCATAGCTCTAAATACCTACATAAAGAATATGGAGAAATCTCACTCTAGTGACTAAACAGCACACCTGAAAGCTCTAGAACAAAAAGAAGCAAACTTATCCAGGAGGAGTAGATGCCAGGAAATATCCAAATTGAGGGCTGAAATCAATAAAATACAAACAACAAGAACAATACAAAGAATGAATGAAACAAAGAGTTGGTTCTTTGAGAAAATCAACAAGATAGACGAACCCTTATCCAAACTAACTAAAAGGCAGAGCGAGAATCTAAATTAACAAAATCAGAAACAAAAAGGGAGACATAACAACTGACAATGAGGAAATCCAGAGAATCATCAGATAATACTTCAAAAACCTATACTCCACAAAATTGGAAAAGCTAAAAGAAATGGACAGTTTTCTGGATAGGTACCCTATACCCAAATTAAATCAAGACCAGATAAACAATTTAAGTAGATTTTTAACCCTCGAGGAAATAGAAGCAGTCATTAAAAGTCTCCCAACAACAACAATAACAGCCCAGGACAAGATGGTTTCAGTGCAGAATTCTAACAGAATTTCAAGGAAGAGCTAATACCAATACTCCTCAAATTGTCCCACACAGTAGAAACAGAAGGAACACTGCCAAATTCTTTCTATGAGGCTACAGTTACCCTAATACTCAGACAACACAAAGATGCAACAAAGAAAAAGGATTACAGACCAATCTCCCTCATGAACATTGATGCAAAAATACTCAATAAAATACCGACAAACCGAATTCAAGAACACATAAAAAAAAATCATCTATCATGATCAAGTAAGCTTCATCACAGAGATGCAGGGATGATTCAACATACTAAAATCTGTTAATATAATCCATCATAAAAACAAACTGAAAGAAAAAAATCACATGATAATCTCATTAGATGCTGAAGAAGCCTTTGACAGAATCTCACACCCCTTCATTGTAAAGGTCCTGGAGCGTAGGATACAAGGAACATACCTAAACATAATAAAGGTAATTTATAGAAAGCTGACAGCTAATATCAAATTAAGTGGAGAGAAACTCAAAGCAATTCCCCCAAAATCAGGAACAAGAGAAGGCTGTCCATTTTCCAAATATCTACTCAATATAGTATTCAACGTTCTAGCTAGAGTAATAAGACAAAAAAGGGGATACAAACTGGAAAGGAAGAAGTCATTCTTTTGCTATTTGCAGATGATATGATAGGCTACATGAGTGACCCCAAAATTTCTACTAAGGAACTCCTACAACTAATAAACACCTTCAGCAGGATACAAGATTAACTAAAAACAACAACAACAGTAGCCCTCCTATACACAAATGATAAAAGGGCTGAGAAGGAAATCAGAGAAACATCACCCTTTACAATAGCCACAAATGATATAAAATACCTTGGGATAACTCTAACCATGCAAGTGAAATACCTGTAAGACAAGAACTTTAAGTCCTTGAAGAAATAAGTTGAGTAAGATATCAGAAAATGGAAGATCTCCCATGCTAACGGATAGGTAGAACCAACATAATAAAAGTGGCAATCTTACTAAAAGCAGTCTACAGTTTCAAAATCCCAACACAATTCTTCACAGAATTGGAAAGAACAATACTCAACTTCATATGGAAATACAGAAAACCTAGGATAGCTAAAACAATTCTTTACAATAAAGCAACTTTTGGAGGCATCACCATCCCTGACTTCAAGCTGTACTATAGAGCTATAGTAATAAAAACAGCTTGGTACTGGCACAAAAACTGGCCCAAAAAAGACCAATGGAATCAAATTGAAGATCCTGACATTAATCCACACGCCTATGAACACCTAATTTTTAACAAAGAAGTCAAAACTCTACAATGGAAAAAAGAACGCATCTTCAACAAATGGTGCTGGCACAACTGGATGTCAACATAAAAAAGATTGTAAAGTGATCCATATCTATCATCATGCACAAAACTCAAATCTCAGTGGATCAAAGACCTCAACATAAATCCAGCTATACTGAACGTGATAGAGGAGAAAGTAGGAAGTAGCTTAGAATGCACTGGCACAGGAGATCACTTCCTAAATATAACACCAGTAGTACAGACACTGAGAGCAACAGTTAATAAATGGTATCTCCTGAAAATGAGACACTTCTGTAAGGGAAGGGATACAGTACATAAGACAGAATGACAACCTACAGAATGGGAAAAGATCTTCACCAACGTCATATCTGACAGAGGTCTTATCTCCAAAATATGTAAAGAATTCAAGAAACTAGACAGCAAAATACCAAACAATCCAATTTAAAAATGGGCTACAGATCTAAACAGAGAATTCTCAACACTAGAATCTGAAATAACTGAAAGACATTTAAGGAATTGCTCAACATCCTTAGTCATCAGGGAAATGCAAATCAAAACCACTCTGAGATACCATCTTACACATGTCAGAATGGCTAAGATCAAAAACACTGGTGACAGCTTATGTTAGAGAAGATGGGGAACAAGAGGAATACTCACTCACTGTTGGTGGGAGTGCTAACTTGTACAGCCACTTTGGAAATCAGTATGGCTGTTTCTCAGGAAATTGGGAATCAATTCTACCTCAAGACTCAATGGATACCACTCTTGGGCATATACCCAAGGGATACTCAAGCACACCACAAGGACACATGCTCAACTATGTTCATAGCTGCCATAATAGCTGTTCATAATAGCCAGAACCTCAAAGCAACCTAGATACCCCTCAACTGAAGAATGGATAAAGAAAATGTGGTACATATAAACAATGGAGTATTGCTCAGCAGTAAAAAACAATAACATCATGGAATTTGCAGGCAAATGAATGGAAGTAGAAAATACCATCCAGAGTGAGGTAATCCAGAATCAGAAAGATAAACATGGTCTGTACTCACACATAGTGGATATTAGAGTGGATATTAGATGTGAAGGAAAGGATAATCAGACAACAACCCACAGCTCCAGAGAAGCTAGGTAACAAGGAGGACCCTAAGAGGGATGTATAGATAGATCCCCTTGTGAAGGGGAAACAGAGGTGATCCCAATGGGTAAACTGGGGATGAGGTGGGGGTACAATAGAGGGTAGGGGATGGGGATAAGAACTTGAGGGAACAGGATGGTCAAGATGGGGGAGGCACAGAGTGGGGGAGCAATGAAAGAGATATCTTGATAGAGGGAGACATCATGGGGTAAGGGAGAAACTGAGTGCTAGGGAAAGTCCCAGGAATCCACAAGGATGTCCCCAGATTAGACTATTAGCTATAGTGGAGAGGGTACCTGAAGTGGCCTACCCTGGTAATTAGATTGGTGAATACCCTAACTGTCATCATGGAGCCTTTATCCAGTAGCTGATGGAAGCAGATGCAGAGATCCACAACCAAGCACTAGACTAAGCTCTGCCAGTCCAGTTGAATAGAGGGAAAAAGGATTACATGAGCAAGGGGAGGTCAAGATTATGATGGGGAAATCTACAGAGACAACTGAACCAAGCTCAAAGGAACTCATGAACTTTAGACCAACAGCTATGGAATTTTCACGGGACCAGACTAGACCATCTGCATATGGGAGACAGTTGTGTAGCTGGGTATGTTTGAGGGGCCCTGGCAGTGTGATCAGTATCTATCCCTGGTATATGAGCCAGCTTCCTGGATGCCATTACCTATGGTTAGACACCTTGTTCACCCCTAGTAAAGCAAGAAATGGCTTGGTCCTACCTCAACTGAATGTACCAGGCTTAGCTGTCCTCCTATGGAAGAACCTACCCTGTTGGAGGAGGGGGTGAGGGGGGAAGGCAGGGGTGGGAGCAGGAGGAGGGATTATTTGGGTATCTGTGGTTGGTATGCAAAATAATAAAAAACAAAGAAGACTTCCTTATTACGTTTATGTTACACCATAATTTCCTTTTTGTTTTTAATGAATAGTTTCCAAAGTAGGAAAAAGATGTTTCTCAGAATGCCCAGAAACTGTTGAAATCCCAAAAGCCAACTCAACTAACTAAAATCATGAGTAAAGATCAAATAATTTCCCCCTTATTTATCATCAGTTGAATCAAAGACTGATTGCATTTTCCAAAGATGGCTGTAATATGACTTCCTGTCCTACAAACTTTTTCTAGAAGTTTAGCCAGCACTGTCTCAAGAAGTGGAATCAAGTTCTCTTCTCCTTGAAAAGTTTGTGGGTTGCTTATAATTGATAGACTATGATATTATGTGATGTCTGAAACTTTGTAAGGGAGGGCAATGGAACTCTCTCTCTCGCTTTGCATGGGACATCCACTTTGGGAATACATAGCCACTGTGAAAGTGTCCAACACTCTTAAGGTCTCCATACTGTGAGGAAACCCATAGAGCATAGGGCAAAGCATGGGACCTGTCTCCTGACAAAAGCCCGAGACAAAGTTCCAGACAGCTAGCATCATCCACCAGGCAGGTGCATGAAGATGTCTCCAGATGACTCAGCCTCCAGTTTCCTGAGTATCTTCAGCCTTAAGCCATCTAGCTGGGGACTCATTTGTTATAGAACAGAGAACAGCCATTCTCAGAGAACTCTGTCTGAATCAGAGACTCAAAGAATCTATTAACATTATAAAATTCATGCCTTTACTGCTAAGTGTTGGTTGGATTAATTCACTATATCATAGTAGCCAGAACTATCAACAAGTTACTTGAGGCAAATGATTCTAATTTAAATAGCGAGGCAGCCTCACTGATATTGTTGAGTCCATTTGGGATAAGATGTGATACTTATTTCCAAAATCCAGTGACATTTAATAACTTCTCACAGAAAAAAAGTCATTGGTTACTTATTTTAAGGCTAATATTCTATACCTGAATATATGTTATGGCTGTAAACTTGGTGTTATTATGAGATTTCTAAAAGTGGGAGTGGGTGTTTCTTTCTCTTTTGCCTGCTCTTGAGACTCTTTTCTTCCTATCAGCTGAGTTGCTTGTTCAGCCTCATTATGAGAGCTTTTGTCTTTCTTATTTTATTTTGTTTTCTCCAGTTTGGTTGTTGTCTCTTAGAGGCCTGCTCTTTTCTGAAGAGGAAATAACTGGTGAGTGGATCTGGGGGAGAAGGGAGATGGGGGAGCAAGGAGGAATGGAGGGAGAGGAAACTGCTGTTGAGATGTATTGTATAAGTGAAGCATATATTTTTAACTAAAGAAAGAACTAGAGAAAGAGAGAAAAATAAGTTATATCATAAAAGTCTAGTTTTAGAAGGTCATCCTAGTAAATTCATCAGTCTTGGAATCCACTGTACAGATCCGTATGGAACACAGATAATTTGAACTTGTCCAGCCAGTCTGAGAATGGATCTATATGTCAATCTCCCCTTCTTTTCTTTCCTGTCAGTCAGCACCCCCATTATAAGATTGGCTTGTGTACTCACAAAGCATCAGGGAGTGTGAACGCATCATCAAATAGGTAACGAGATTTATGTTTAACTCGTGGCACGTGCCTGATCATAGGAAAAGTTACTTAACATGAACTCTCCATTTTGCCCGCAAGACAGGATAAGAAATAGCCAATAAGTCCTCTTTACTTAATATTTGAGAATGTCAAGTAGATATTAAGTGCCTCTCAGTAGTTATGAAAGGAAGATTTGCAGCTACAAAAAGCCAGACACAAGGCATTGGTAACGTGTGGTATTGTGTACCCTCAAAATATTGTATGTTCCCAGAAATAAACTTATCTGGGGTCAGAGAACAGACAGCCACTAGAACAAATCCAAAAACGGTGGCTAGAAAATGGGTCAGAGCAAGCCATAGCAAAAGCTGGGCGGTGGTGGTGTATGCCTTTAATCCCAGCACTTGGAAGGCAAAGCTAGCGGGATCTCTGAGTTCAAGGCCACTTTAGAAACAGCTAGGCATGCTGACACAGCCTTTAATCCCAGAAATCCAGCCTTTAATCCCAGGGAGTGATAGCAGAAAGCAGAAAGGTATATAAGGCCTGAGGACCAGGAACTAAGTTAGTTAAGCATTTGGCTGGTTTAGCATTCAGGCTTTGGAGCAGCACAGTTCAGCTGAGATTCATGTGGAGGAGGACTCAGAAGCTTCCAGCATGAGGAAACAGGATCACCTGAGGAAATAGCAAGGTGAGATAGCTGTGGCTTGTTCTGCTTCTCTGATCTTGCAGCATTCACTCCAATAACTGGCCTCAGGTTTGATTTCATTAATAAGACCTGTTAAGGTTCACGCTACAGTAACATTCTGGTGTATTCTACACATGTTTAATGAAAAAAATTAAAAGAGGAATAAATACATTGAATGGAAAAGAGTAGTGTGAGATAAAGAAACAAACTGCACCTCAGGGTAGTGTCTCATGACTTTAATTCCATCACTTGAAGCAGAAGCAGGTAGTTCTCTATGAGTTCTAGGTCAACCAAGACTACAAAGTGAAACCCCATCTCATAAAACCAAAGATGGGGGAGCAGAACCCAAACCAACTAAACAAACAAACAAACAAACAAAAAAACCAACGAAACAAAAACTAAATTGCTTGTAAGTAGAATTCTTTCGACAACAATCCCTCCATTTCCTAGAATTCTCATGTATCCACAGAGAGACATGAGGATCCTGTCATCTCAGAGTCATTTTTATATTAACAGTAAAGTGAGGAATGGGGTGGCTTTATGTGAGCCAGTAAAGCTAGTAAAATACTGGGCTGGTTATAAAAGTTCTTGCAACTATGAACACACAGTGATTGAAGAGTTGTGCAAAGGAGGACACAGTGACAGAGGATAGTGAGGTTCCGATCCAGCTGTGTGTTTTAGAACTTCTGCTTTAAAACAGTGACTGTGGAGAGTTTGCAATGATGCCTTTGTTACATTCTCCTTGTTTATAAAGGAAATTCCATGTTCTGCAAAGTCAGTTAAAAATAGATCTTATTTTTCTTTTCAAAACCCTGTGATACAACAGCTGGCTCACAACTGTTTGTGAGTATACCTTCCACAGCAATAGAACTTTGCATATAGCAGACTACCTTCTATACATGCTGAATTGACAAAAGGGGACAGTGGAACCACAGGGTGGTCAGGGAAGGCTGCACTTCCGGACAGTTTTTGTTGGTCTTCACCGTTTATTAGACAGATGACTGAAGTCTGCTGTTGCTGGAAGGGAGATGACAGCTCCCATTAGTCTACAGGCATACTCTTTCCTGTCACAGATGGGTTCGGTTTTGTCCAGATTCACCTGGGTCTCTGTGGTCACTAAGTGTGCACTATGGTCAGGATGTTCTAGTAGATGCTCTATTACTACTTAGTTGAGTCAATGTAAACCACTGGCTTTCCCTTTCACCACTTGGTACTCTCCCCTCTCAATCTGTCGGATTTCTCATTTTGATACAGTCACAGAAGCTAGGTACATACACTAACCAATGTGAATGACGAGAGTGACAGATGCAGTCACTCCATCAACATTTGTAGTATGGATAGCTAACCTTGGTTAAGTCCTTGTCATTTCCTAGGTCTTAAGTATCTGACAAGTATGTACCTTATGCTTTCCCCACAAAGCCCTGTGGTCTAGGCCTTTGTGCATCAGGAGAATCCCAGGAAGAGTGAGGGAGCGTGACAGGACAATGGGAAGAGGAGAGCCATGTGGCACAGACCCAGGCTGTCTTCTCAAGGACCCATCAGGTTTGCCTTTCTCTCATCTTTTTGTTTGTTTTCTTCTGTGGAAAGTGAGGCCACTTTGCACTGCCAAGTGAACCAGTTGCCCAGGTTTTCTTGGGTTCGGAATGTGCTAAAGCTATTGGAATTTAGAAAATCCATTTCCCCCCAACACATCTGACTTTTAAGTCTATAGTTTTAGAAAAACTGTCTAATTGGGAAATTAAAACCAAGAAGTACTGCTTTACTTCAGACTGTCATTGATCTGCAAGTGAGAAATGCCATCGATTTAATGAATGAGAATGTACAAGGAGACAGAATTGACAGAATATGAAAAATACATTAGAAACTATTTCAGTAAATAGTGCCTTGCCTCATTAAAAGTAAACGTGCATAGAGATAGTTTACTCTGCATTTTCTGGTAAATATCTGTCATTTAGTAGGTAGACTGGTAGACCTTTGCCAGTGTATTCTCTGTGCATCCTGTCCCTTCTCTCTGATATATCTGTCTTTAAGGTGAGAAATAAACACAAAAACATGAACACGCGTTTCAGAGAGGGCTCATGGAATCGATGTCCTGCCATATTTGTTCTGTTGAGTCTGTCTCGTCTAGCATCTAGCAGGGCAATGGACTTGCAGTGATGTCATTCCTTTTGGGGACACCTCCTACTACAAGTGAGTGATCATTATCAAAACTGTGCTAAATCACTGGGTAAAAATTATGATGTTATGTCTTAAAGAAGAAATCATTGTTTCTGACTTTAAGGTGTCAGTTTGTGAGTTCCTCTTTATTGTTAAAGCAAACACAAGAAATTGTGCCTTGAGAAGAATTTTAATGCTTGCACTTCTTTTCAATTTCATTAAAAGTAAGAAAAGTATAGTTTAAAAGGAATAAAATTCCAGATAAACACACACAAAAATATGGAAAGATGTAACAAATATGTAGGGAACATCACTTTGTGCTAACCAACATGATTTCTGCGTGCAAAACTGTGTCTATTTCTGATGGTGTTAGGGAGACTGCCCTTCTCAGCAGAACTTTCATTCAATAGGGAAACCTTCTTCAATACAGATCTTGTGCATTTTTACTTGATCTGCTATAGAAGTTATAGAAGTGGATTTTGTTGAAATACAACTTTAAAGAGATTATGAAGGCACCCCACACATTCAGACATAGCATTCTTGCAGGCAAGAGAGAGAAGGGGAAAAAATAGGCAGTGTCCTGTGAACCCTTTAATCAAGGGCGTTAAAACTGATCTGTTCAGAGACAGCAAGGCTGCTGACTCAAGCTAACATTTTCTTGGCCTGCTTCTGGGAGGCCAGCTCTCTTTGCATGGGCATGATGCTGATATAAAATGACATTTGCACCTGTTGTCCCCGTCCTATGTTAATTAGCATGGTGCCCTAAGTGGTAACCAGGCCATCACATCCAAAAAGAAGCCATTAACATATTGCAGCTGTCACGACTGAGAAAGAGAGCAGAGCTGAGAGGTGTGCACATCCTGGCATACCTTGGCGCAGTTAGCAAAGCTCTCCCAACTGCAGTCACTTGGGAGAGGAGCAGAAGCTCAGGCTGTAGCTAGTGAGGAGTGAAAGAATACATTTTACTGCAGGTTTACTTTCATGTATTATGCATCACCTTCAAGGTCACTGCATGATCATTTATAAGATTTTAATGAGATATCAAAGTGGAAAGAATGGAATGCAATTAACAGGAACTTATTGGAAAGACAGACAGGTGTTTTAAGAGTCTCAGAATACATTGCAATGTTTTCCATTCTAAGTTGGACACCAAGTATCAAAATCACCAAAGGGGAAAAGGGTTACCACATCCAGGTCACACTTCCATCAGTGAAAGCCTCTTTGTATCAGACTTTGCAGTAGCACAAGAATTCTAAGGACTGAAGAATACATGGAAGTAAGAGAATTATGATAAGTATTGGGGATAGAAAAAAAAAAAAAAAACTTTCCCAAATGCAGAGGAGGATTGAGATGACCTACTCCAAGACTTCAAAAGCAGATTTTTTTCATTAAGAATGACCACCTATGGATTATTGGAAGGAGACACATGACATCTACTCTCTCATACCAGTAAGTGCCCCGAACTCCACAAGCTGTTTTGCTCATTTTGTAGCCTTTGGAGCTGGTTTAGTTCTATGCACTTTCTTAATTTGTAAAAATTGCTCAACTTGTATAAGTACTGATGAAAATGTAGCCATATAGCATGGAAGAAGATGAGTTCATTCTTAGCAAGCTAGAAAGATAACTGATGAATTGACTATTTTTCATCATTCTAGAGGAAAGATGAAAATGGTAATAAATTAACCAGACAATAAGAATTCAATGAAATAAAAGCATATTATGGGGTATGTTGAGAGGACTGATATCCATGCTTCTTAACTATCAAGAACTTTGTACCTATTTTTTGTTCAAGGAGAATTGATATTAGAAATAATAATCTAAAACACTCTTAAGTCTTTCATAATTTATCAAAGGAAAATAGATCCCACATAATCACATAATATATTGATGCAATCCAAGCAATGATACAATTATCTACAAAGATTGTATTGCTAAAATTATTGGGGGGGATGGTGAGGTTGCTCAATCACTTAAACCCCTCAATCCAGATACTTAGATTGTTCTTTTAAACATAAGTTTCTTAGATTGAATAAAATTCCTTCCTAAAATAAAGACCACATCAAAATTTATTGCATGTTGTTCCTAGAAAGCTGCTTTGTGAACATTTTCACCAACTAGAAAATGTTTAAATTTGTACTTACAAATACATAACAATTTAAATGAGATAATTATATATAATACATATATAATATACCAAATACACTAATATAAATACATGCACACATGCTTGTGTAATAATATGGCAGAAGGAGTGGGAAATCACTAAATGTATTTGACTGAAGTCACACTACACAATAACTGGCTGAATGACTAGTTTTTCCTACTTGGGATTGAAAATACCCAACTTTTATGTATTCGTAAGAATAGTAAACAAAAAAATAAACCAAAAATACTCACATTTTAAGAAATTTTGTTTACTTGTCTTGAAAAATTCAATATTGTATAAAAATGTAATGATTGTAGGCTTACTGATAAACCAGATATTTTTATGTAAATGTATCACCATGCTTTCAAAATTGTAGTCTCTCTTCTAGTTTAACTGCAGAGAAATTATGCCAGGTTTGATAGATTCTCAAACAATTAGCTGAAAAGAAAAAATATCCTTAATTCCATAGACATACAGTACTGGGATATTAGCACACACTGGAACTCATGGTCATGTATTTTAAATTCTCACCAAGGCATTTGATCTCCTTTAATACTCTCCAGACATATAAAAAACCGTGACAAATTTGAGAACTGAATTTCTTTTCTACTTGCTGCTAATACTGGGGCAAGAGGATTCTATTTTCTCCAGGTGCTTGTTTGTTACACAGGTACTTACCAATATGACTCCTATTTGTGGCCACAAATACCAGCATAACAATTTACTTTTTTTCCCCTCAGCTATTACTGAACAAAATTTGGTATTGGGGAGGGGGAAGCAGATACTCATTTTAATCTAATCAACAATACTAGACAAAGGAGATAAAAATAATTTAAAATTCATGAAGAAACCATCTTCCCATTTTTAAAAGGTTAAGTTCCCCTAAGCTGTGAAAGACAGGCACCCTCTGAAGACCAGGGGCAGCAGTAAACACTGGTGGCAAGTGACAGGAATTGATCCTCCTTGCCTGTGCCTGTCATGTCTCTAAATTTTATTTCCACCATCCCTAGAAGGCTATGAAAGGAGAGAGTGGGTGCAGCTATGGCCTGAGGGCTCAGTGCCTAGGTCTTTGCCTTTTCCTCAATTAGGAGGCCTCCCTGCCTGATGGAGACATGTGCATCTGACTGGGGCTTGGACAGTTGCAAGGTATTGATTAGCCATAATGTGAAGCCGAATCTGAATAAAAAGCTCCGTGATCAAAAGTCTTTTATGGGAGACAGCGCGCCCTCTAAGTCAAGGGTCCAGCAATTCTGATGAGCTCTGTTGAGAGAGAGAGAGAGAGAGAGAGAGAGAGAGAGAGAGAGAGAGAGAGCGAGCTTCTAAAGGCCCTCTTGATAAGAAGGTCCAGTGGACCTTCTGTCAGGAAAGCCTGGGTCTCAGATTTGACAGATGCTTGTTATCTTTTCATCCCAGATCACTCAACAGTCTGCAAAGAGAGGAAAAGAGGATTGCTAATATTGCACGGTGCTGTGCAAGTCAGTGTGGCACATGATCTAGGAGGCTCATCGCCTCCAATACATTAAAGTGAACGCAAGCCCCACTTGCCATGGAACGTGTCCTTTGCTACAGTGCTGGCTTCACTTCAACACAGAGCACAGGTATTCACAACTCAATTGTCATTTGCATCATGAACAAACAAATAAGGCAATCAACTGAATTTCATTTATTTTTCAAATTTAACTTTTATTATTTTTATTATATTTGTGTTTTAATTTTACACATCAGCCATGGGTTCCCCTGTCCTCCCCCCTCCCGCCCCCACACCACCCTCCCCCCATCCCCTCCCCTCCATTCCCATCTCCTCCAGGGCCAAGACTCCCCTGGGGGTTCATTTAAACCTGGTGGATTCAGTACAGGCAGATCCAGTGCCCTCCTTCCAGGCTGAGAAAACTGTCCCTGTGTAAGCCCAAGGTTCCAAACAGCCAGCTCATGCACTAAGGACAGGTCCCGGTCCCACAGTCTGGATGCCTCCCAAACAGTTCAAGCTATTCAATTGTCTCACTTATCCAGAGGGCCTGATCCAGTTGGGGGCTCCACAGCCGTTGGTACATAATTCATGTGCTTCCATTCATTTGGCTGTTTGTCCCTGTGCTTTTTGCAATCTTGGATTCAACAATTCATGCTCTTACAGTCCTTCCTCTTTCTCAACAGTTGGACACCTGGAGCTCCACCTGGGGCCTAGTTGAGGATCCATCAGTTATTGGATGAGAGTTCCAGCACAACTGTTAGGGTGTTTGGCCATCTGATCACCAGACTAGGTCAGATCAGGCCTTCTCTTGACCATTGCCAGCAGTCTACAGAGGATGTATCATTGTGGATTTCTGGGGACCTCTCCAGCACTCTGCCTATGTACTCACTCATAGGAGGATACTAGATGTAAAACAAATATGACTAGACTGCTACACAACTTCAGGGAGGCTACCTAGAAAACAGGACCCTAGGAAAGACCCAGGGATCACCCAATGACAGAGAAATGGATGAGATCTACATGAACAACCTGGACGACAGTGGGAGTAATGAAGGGCAAGGTTTGAGGGAAAGAGAGCTTAGGGGAGCAGGAGATCCCAGCTGGATCAGAACAGAAAGGGAGAATGAGGAATAACAGACCATGATAAATGAAGACCACATGAGAACAAATTTAACTTTTTATTGATTCTTTGTAGGTTTCATGTCATGCATCTCAATTCCACTCATCTCCCTGTCCCCTCACCTGCCTTTTACCCTTACAACATTCTGACCCCCCAAGATACAATGAGATAAAATTGAAAAGGAAAGAAAAGAGAAAAAGAACAGAAAAAAAATAAAGAAAAAATCTCGTGGAAGCTCTAGTATGACAGTAAGCCACACAATTCTTTAGTCCATATATTATTACTTGCAAGGGCTCATTGCAGTGAGTTGTTGGTCTGGTTTAGGTCTCTGGTTTTTTTGCTACATCATCAATACTGGGCCCTCACTGGGGCTCCTCTTGGATATCCCGTTGTTGTTCTGTGTCATGAAGATCTTGTAACTTTGGGTCTGCAGAACCACCTCCTTACCATACTCCAGTACACCATAGATGGGGTGGATGATGGGTGGGCCAACCCATAGTCCTGGTTCCAAGTCTGAGTGGTTTCTGGGTTGCTCAGCCCTCTAGGGTGAGCTCTCCAGCATCACCCTGGATAGGTCACCCTATGTAGTAAGCTGCAAGGGGTGGGGTCAATTCTTCTGCTCTCATGACCTCTAAGTCGGTTGGCCCACACCTACACTATCAAGGCCAGAACTACTGTGTTGCTTAGGCAACATGTAGGGGCCACTGTGCCCAGTGCTGCAGCTGGTGAGAGGCAGGGCCAGATCTCTCTCTCACTCTAGAGACAGCTTTCCTGTGGTGGAATTGTGTTCCCCGCAATATTATGCACCCTAATAAACTTATCTGGGGTCAGGGAACAGACAGCCACTAGATACAGAGCCACAAATAGTGGCTAGAAAATGGGAAGAGTAAGCCATAGCATAGGCCGAGCAGTGGTGCGCATGCCTTTAATCCTAGCACTCAGGAGGCAGAGCCAGGTGGATCTTTGTGAGTTTGAGGCCAGACTGGTCTACCGAGTGAGATCCAGGAAAGGCACAAAGCTACACAGAGAAACCCTGTCTCGAAAAAACAAAAACAACAACAAAAATCCCCTAGCATTCAGAAGGCAGAGGCCAGCGGATCTCTGTGAGTCCAAGGCCACATTGGAAACAGCCAGGCAAGGTGACACTCGTCTTTAATCCCAGGGAGTGACGCAGTAAGTAGAAAGATATAAGGCGTGAAAACAAGGCACCAGAGTTAGTTGAGCATTGGCTGGATAAGCATTTAGGCTTTGGAGCAGCACAGTTCAGCTGAGATCAATTCTGGATGAGGACTCAGAGGCATCCAGTCTGAGGAAACAAGACCAGCTGAGGAACTGGTGAGGTGAGGCAACTGGCTTGTTCTGTGTCTCTGACCTTCCAGCAGTCACCCCAATAACTGGCCTCAGGTTTGTTTTTATTATAAGAACCCTGTAAGATTGATGCTACACTTTCCCAAAGGCCTCCAGGGGCATGGGGGTGTGCTTCTCTCCCTTGCCTACACCACTATTTGGTAGATGAGGAGCAGAGCCTGATCTCTCACATCTGCGTTCTTGGCACAGCCCACCACCCATGCCTTCTTCAATGGGTGCAGCTCTACTGTGTTGCCCAGGTGAGGTTCAGGGCTTGCTTTCCTAAGTGCTACATCTGGTGAGGGGCAGGGTGAGCTCTCTTAACTGTGGCAGGTGGCAAGGGGGGAGCTGGGGAGGGTATCTTTCCCTTCTCCCTCACCACCATATGGCAGACAAGAAGTTCCGGGCCAGCTCTCCCACATTCATGACCTCAGTCAGGGCAGACTCACCTATGCCCCCATCATAAGGGTTGGCACTACTGCAGTGCCCAGGTGAAGTGCAGGGACTGTTCTCCTGAGCGCTTTAGACAGCAAGGGGCAAGGGAGGACATCTCTCCCCTCCCCACACCATTTGACAGATGAGAAGTAGGGCTAGCTCTCCCAAGCTTATGCCCTTGGGGTCAGCTCTACTGTGTTGCTGAGGTGAGGTACAGGGCCTGCCCTCCCTTGTACTGCAGCTTGTGAGATGCTGGGCCAGCTCACTGGCTCTCATGACTTCATGGCCAGCTCTTCCACCTGCCACAGGTGATGAGGGGTGGGACAGGGGAGAACATCTTCCCCCTGTTCATACCACCATATGGTAGACGGAGGGCAGGGCCAGATCCCCCATGCTCACATTCTCAGGGCCAGCTCACTCGTATCCCTGTCAACGAAGTCAGCTCTGCTGTGCTGCCCAGGTAATGTGCAGGGCCTGCTTTCCCCAAGGTAGCAGTTGGTGAGGGGCTAGGTCAACAGGAGCCACGGACATCCACACAGACCACAGCTGCAGCAGGGACACACGTGGGGACATAGCCCTTGACTGCAGCTCAAGCCTGGACAAAGGTATGGCCCCAACTGTTAAGAGGTCACGTACCTCACCCCTGCTCCTCACTGCCTTCACCTCTCCAGATCTTCCTCTCTCCACAGGACATGAAGCATTCTATTTCTCTCTTCCATACCCCACCACATATTTGCTCACCATAATAGAGCCCATCAGGCACCAGGTGGGCCCCTGTTTTCTTTTCTAGGCCCAGGGCAGAGGGCCCCGGAATGGCATATGGATCTTAGTCTTCTGCTCAGTCTTATTGACAATGGGCCGGTTCCCATCTTCTCTTCTAGACTTGGGTCAGAGAACCCAGAACAGTGTTTGGGTCTTTGTTTCCCCGCTCGTTCTTACCGTCACGGGTGGGTTCCTGTCTTCTCTTCCAGGCCACAGTATGTAGCTTCAAACAAAAGTCATTTATCCAGATAGCTGGACTGGTGATTCTGCTGAGGGAGCATAATAGTGCCTGGCAGCCTGGCTCCACCGGTGCCGGATATGTTCATGGGTGAATTATTCCCAGCCCAGGTCTAGAGACCTGGCACAGAGCTGTGCTTGTCCTCTGGAGTGACAGGCCTAGAAATGCCGCACGGTTCTGACTGAATTTCTTAAAATTTTCCCTTTCAAGTGATACTCTTGAACTCGGCTTGTGGATCCTCTACTACAACCTTCTCATTTTAAAGGCTTTAGCACCTTCCCTTGTGTTGTTTTCAAGACAGGTCTACGCACCACCTACTTTGAGCCTTAACATAGTCCTGTGAAGCAGAGAATCTGTCATCGTTCTTCTTTGAGGTGATCAGGAAATGTGAAAAGGGAAGGAGGTTTTTTTGTTTGTTTGTTTGTTTGTTTTTGTTTTTTTCCCCAAGGTTTGAGCTGGTTGCTGTTAGATTCAGGACTCAAACCCAAGAATCTTATTTACTGCATTAGTGTTATTCCACAGATTCAGGATAAGAATATTCTGACTCCCGAATGATACATGTGAAGCTGTGACTATGAAACCTGCTAGAATTGCCATAGTTTTCACCACTCCCTTCGTAATTACTGCTCTATCTCTCAACTGACAAATGAGCACTTATTGGAGTGAGTGTGGAAGACAAATTTTATGTCACCTGATAGCGTGTGTTGAGTGTTGCAACAGGCACGCCACATGCACGCATCATGTGTTACCACTTTTCTTTCTCCAACAGTCCTACAAAGTAGGTACAGATGGGGGATATGAAACGCAGTGGGATGCTAGTGACTCCAAGGACTTGCAGTGGTGGTGTTGTTGTTATAACTCAGATCAGAGTCCCAGACACATTTCAGTGGTGAGTCTGTGTCTCTCAGGCATATTGTACTATATTCTTGTTAACCAGCAATGGCAAACTGCATGTGCCAGCCACAGACCTGAATACATTAATTTAATCCTCCTACTGTATCCTATCAACCTCTGATGGGGTCCTATTGTCTTTTCACTTTGACGATGGAGGGCCAGAGAGGTTACAGACTAGGTCTCAAGCCACACAGGTTTGGAACCAGGAGTGGAAATGAGGATGCTGACTCTGGGCTTTCTGATCTCAGAGTCAGTGTGTTTTAACAATGTCAGAACACCAACACAGTTTCATGATGAAGTTTAGGCAGTCATTAAGTTTTTCTTTAAATGTGACATTTATTCTATAATACTCAGAATTTCCTTAGTATGCATAGTCTATGTCTCTCATTTGCTATTGACCCCAAAATGTGGTAATATTTTCTTGTAATGGCCAATCTCCCTAACTAGATTTTAAATTCCTAGAGGAAAGAAGGCTACCAAGTTAAAGTCCCCAAACCTTAGCACATGACTTGAAGCTTTTCTCAAGAGACACCATGGCACATTCATAAGACAAGCTAACTTAAAAAAAAAACTGGCTTTCACAGTTCACTTAGAGCAGTTGAATATGTCTGTTATAACATCCAGAGACTGTGCTGTGGAATTAAGAAATTGTTAAGTATAGTTAAGAGGCCAAAACTATTTTAGATATAACTGGGTTATTACTTCTTAGAGACTTCTGGTGTAATAAAATGTTGGTATCCACCACTGAATTTTACTGCTACAAGGAATATTGCTATTTCCTTTAGACACATCTCATTCTATTTATTAGTCATTGAGAATGACAAGCCACACACACACACACACACACACACACACACACACACACTTACTTTCTGAACATTAGAAAATATATTGTCTGACTCTTAAAAGCATGGGAAATCCTTTCTGATTGCATGTTGAAATATGTTTGAATTTAGGCTTTTCTTTGTCATCCTACATGTCAGAGCATTTTCTAGCTCATGGGAGATGATGCCAATAGCATCCTATGTTTTGTCTGAACTCATCCATTTGTCTTAATTCACACAAAGCATCTCTTACTATCATGTTTTGCAAAACTTGTCTTCCCAGACGTTAACCCAATGATAATGCATGGAATGTCAGTACGAATGTCAATTTACATTTGTTTCTATTTCAATTGATACCAAGAAACCCGTTCAAAAAGAAATCACTGCATTTTTACTGCTTCTTTGGCTGTTGTTAGCTTGACAGCCAATCAGATTTCTCACACTACAAAGTCTGGGTCAGCTTTCTTAGTTTCCTAGGGAAGAGGTTTCAGAAGAGTTCAAATACAATCCGTGTTCTGAGATCTATTCAGTTTAGTGTTTCTCAGTTAGGGTACATTTGCTGTCCAGTGGATATCTGGCAATGTCTGGGGACATTTTTCATGGTTGCTACAGAGAGATGTTACTGACATTTAATGATTAAAGAAGGGTAGAAATGCTGCCAAACATTCTACAATGTGTAGGAAAGTCCCTGCAGCAAAGCCATTGCTGTTCAGAATGTGATAGCGGTGTGATTGGGAAACTGCTCAATTTTAAGGCCTCTGAATTAATCAATAAAGACCATTGCCCTTAAATTAGAGAGTAAGCTCTAGGAATCCAGTCAAAGAGAGGGAAGAGGGAATTCTATGAGAAAGGGGCATCAAGATTATGATGGAGAAACCCACAGAGACAATCAAACCACACTAGAGGGAACTCATGAAATTTAGACCAACAGCTGTGGACCCTCCATGGGACTGGACTAGGCCCTCTGCATAAGCAAGGCCATTGTGTAGCTTGATCTGCTTAAGGTCACCCCTGGCAGTAGGATCAGGATCCATCCCTGGTACCTGAGCTGGCTTTTTTGGAGCCCATTACTTATAGTGGGACGACTTGCACAGCCTTGATGCAGGGGGAGGGGCTTGGACCTGCCTCAACTGAAAATACCAAGTTTTGCTGACTCTCCCTGGGAAGCCTTACCTTTTCTGAGGAGGGAATGAGGGGTGGGTTGGGGAGGGAAGCCTGGAGGATGGAGAAGGGGAGAGGGGAATCTGTGATTGTTATGTAAAAATGAGTAAAAATTTTCTTAACAAAAAATTAGAGAATAGGAATGTTTTAGTAAGTATTAGATCTTTTCATTTTCTGTGTGTCCAAGTTAGCATTAACTGTTAACTTGATGGAGCCTAGAATCACCTGGAAAGAGTCTCAATTGAGTCCTTATCTTTATGAGGTTGGTCTGTGGACATATCTGTGAGGCACTGTTGAATGTAGGAGGGCCCATTCTATTTACTTGGCAGGTAGTCTTAAGCTGTATAACAAAGGTAACTAAGCATAAGCCTGTGGGTGAGCCAGAGAGGGAAGACTGTAGGCTGTATTCTTGTTTGGTTTTGACTTGAATTCATGCTCCAATGTGCCTTAAGGATGCATTGTGATCTGAGAATATAAAATAAAAAGGTCAAATAAACCTTTTGCACCACAAGTTGCTTCTGGTCAAAATGTTTCATCACAGCAACAGAGATGAAAATTGAACAGTGTTACTTTGCCTTTATTTTAGGTCAAATAAGCTTTCTCCTTTATGTTGCAATCTAATATTATTTTTTCCTTTCTTGTACTCCCTCTTATTCTCTCTGCTCCACAGATACCCTCTTCCTGCTATCCTTAAGATTTAGATCCTCACCAGGCACTGGTGGCACACACCTTTAATCCCAGCACTTGGAAGGCAGAGGCAGGTGGATCTCTGTGAGTTCGAGGCCAGCCTGGTCTATAGAGCGAGATCCAGAACAGGCACCAAAGCTACACAGAGAAATCCTGTCTTGAAAAACAAACAAACAAAAAAATTTATATCCTCTTTTTCTTTAATTTTTGATATACTTGTGTATCAATATATATTCCTAAACACAAAAATAGAATCTGCCCAGTCCATATAATATTACTTATATGTATATGATTTTAAGGCTGACCAATCAGCATTGTGCCTAAACAAGATCTGAACAAGGACAAGACTGTTAAACACGGAAGGAGAAACTTTCATGAGGTCCCAGAACCAAAGAACTACAGGCAACTGAGGAATGCTGAGAATAGGACAGTCTTCCCCAGGTAGAGACTCCCACTGTTTATCTAATCGACATCAAAGATGTTTTTGATAGGAAAGGAAGGAGATTATTCCTAGAAGTGTTGCCTGAAAGAGTGGAGCATTATAGGAAAAGACAGAATACAAAATCAGAGATTGAGAATCTTTGTACATAGCTTCAGCTACAATCTAGAAAAGTGAAGAATGGATGTGCATATAAGAGTATTAAGGAACTATGGTATTGGACAATCCTCTTGCAATTAAGACTCATCATAAAAATGTTTGAGACCAGTACAGCATTTACAGGTTGATCTAATTTATTCTTCTGATTTTTAATAAATTCTTTAACATACGAAAATCCACTTTTCAATCCAAAAATAAGCTCTGAACTTGATGGTGTCTACTCTGGCTAACATTTCTTACTCTTGTCTGAAATGCATTCAATTTTCCTTTCTGGTTGTTTATATTAGAGACAGAAAAGAGGTTTTCCTTTTAGTCAGTTCTAATGAATTACTATGGATTAGCTGAGTGTTGAGAAGGTTCTCAGGATTAGTTTTGGTTCAGTGAAAGTGAAAGCCAGCCATGCTTGCCTGTATCTACTGTGGGCTCAGTCAAGCTCAACTGTCTATCAGACTTGATGATTCAGGGCTAAGCTGCTACCTTTGCATGGAATCTTCCCTAACTTAATCAGCTCCCTCATGCATTTCTACAGCATGTGTGATTTCTATGTCTCAATTAGCACTCAACACAAAGTACAATCATGTTAGCTTTGTAAGTACTAGTCATTCTGTGTCTGGTTTATGTCGATTACCATAATATCCTCCAGTTATTGTTGCACATAATAGAACTCTCTTTCTCAGGGCAGAATGATAATTTACTCTCTATACATAAAACAGCCTCTTTATTATTTTGATAGATAAATAAAATCTTAAACTAAGGATTTGGGAATACAAATTAGAAGCTATCATTTTCCGTGTTCTCTGAGTACTCTTTCTTAGCTTCCATGTCTGCTTTTTTTCTGCTCCTATCACACTGCCCATTCCTTGATGATGTTAGAGTCAAAGTCATAGACCCCTCATTCCAATATCCTTCTGCACAGCTCCTTCACTCTTAGACCTTTGATGGTTAGCTGGTTCTCTTTCTTTCTTCTTCCTTCCTTCCTTCCTTCCTTCCTTCCTTCCTTCCTTTCTTTCTTCTTTCTTCCTTCCTTCCTTTTTCTTTTTTCTTTCTTTCCTTCATTCTTCCTTCCTTCCTTCTTTCCATTCTTCTTCTTCTTCTTCTTCTTCTTCTTCTTCTTCTTCTTCTTCTTCTTCTTCCTCTTCTTCTTCCTTCCTCTTCTTCTTCTTCCTTCCTCTTCTCCTCCTCCTCCTCCTCCTCCTCCTCCTCCTCCTCCTCCTCCTCCTTCTTCTACAAGGTTTCTTTGTGTAATAGCACTAGCTGTCCTGGAACTCGCTCTGTAGACCAGGCTGACCTCAAACTTGTAGAGATCCACTTGCTTCTACCTCCTGAGTGCTGGGATTAAAGGCATGAATCACCACTGCCTGATGGTTAGTTTGCTTCTTAAAACACATGACACCACCAGAGACATATCTCTCCAACAGCCTAACGTGCTTGTCTGTTAGTAAATGATTTCCAGTCTTTACAGAGTCAGTGTATGATATCTCTTGGCGTGATTCTTTTTCTTTCCCTCTTCTTAACCAATATCACGAGAATAGAATTTTTGCCTGCTTTGTTTAATGCCAATCAAGAAAAGATTTGATGTAGTAGTTGATTACTAAATGCTATTGATTAAATGCTTTCAAATAGACTCTGGTGTCTATATTTTATGTGAAAGAAGAACAGAAATTGCTCTGTTTAACGAATACAGTGTAGTAATTCTAATTAAGACCCCAGACTTTCAGCCCCATAGAGATCAAGAGAAAAGCGTTACAGCAGTCTCAGCAATGGCTTCTTTGACCTTGAATCAGCATGCTTCACAGAATGGTCTTACATAAAGCTTCTCCACCTGCTAACGGAAGACATAGGATTTGATGTATGAATTATGTTAGGGATAAATTTGAATATTTGTTCCATAAGATTTTTCAAGATCTTTTATGTGAGACTTAAGAGCTAGATGACAGGACAACTGGGAAACAATTTGTGTGATGACTTTTGGAGCTCGTGAGTACTTCTGAGCTCTGTATACTCTTTCTGTATGCTCAAGAAATTTGACACCATTTTCCTCCTCATTCTCTAGATAATAAATGCAGTCACCTGGGCATAAAACAAAACAAAGCAAAACCAAAAACATAGCAACTTAAATTATGGTCCTTTTACACTTAACCAGATTTTGAGGAAAAAAGTTAACCAGGTGGTATAACAGTGGTCAAAGAAATAATATAAATTCAAAGGAATTATGCTGGTGATTGGTTGGTATAGCCAAGAGCTTACCAATAGTAACAAGTGGAGTAGCAGCCAAAGTGGCTGTCGTTACGTCATTCAGACATTGCTAAGAAAGATGTGCACATGGCCAAGTCTCTTTTTTCATCAGAAAAAGTATTCAACACTGCCAATGTTCAAGGGAATGCAAATTAAAACCATGTCTAATGTGATCATGTTTATAAAAATTAAACAAACCAAATGAAAAGTATTAAGATTACACAGGTTTATAAAAGACATCATAACCTTTATACACAGATGTTAGGAATGTAAAATGGTACATCCATTCTAGAAAATAATATGGAAGTTCTTCTCAAATTTAAAGATACCATGTGGCCCAGTAATCCCAATTCTAATTATACATACAAAAAACTAAAATTTGGATTGCAAAGCATATTATAACTTACATGATTATTTCAGTATCATTCACAATATGATATGGAAACAGTTTAAATGCTCATGAAGAATATGAATGGATAAGATGATATGCTATATCATATAATAGGATAACATTCAGTCTTTAAGAAAAAAGTAAATATTGCCATTTCAGTAACGTGGATGAACCCAGAGGTTTTATTCTGAGTAAAATAATCCAGTCATCCAGGTATAAGCACTTTGTGATTTCTCTCATGTGGGGTCATGGAAGATTAGATTAGTGGGACCGGGGAAATGGAGGTACCTGGAATAAGGACTGTTTCTCAATGCATATTAAGTCCATATTATGCAAGATAACTTTAGAGCCCTTCTGAGCAGCATAGTACCTGTTAGGAGTGGCAATGTGCAGCTTAAAATATGGCACGAGAAGAAATTTTATATTGTTTTTAGAATAGAACAATATTATGTACAAACTTACACAAGTCTACAATACAAATTACGGAGCTGATGTACACATGTTACATTTAGTACCTTCATTCTAGAAAGATTATCATGGGAATATATATTTATTCACTAACTAATTAAGATGTACATGAAATGTATGTATTTTTGTATATCATATATGCCTCAATAAAACCTAAAAAAAAAAACAAAACAAAAATAGTATTTTCTAAACCAACCTGAGCTTGTATGCTAAGTAGCTATGACAAGCCCTCTTAATATCAGGACTGATAAGGAAAAGGAAGCAGAAGTGTTTTTCATACCAATACTGAATTGTATATTTGGTTTCCTGGAAGGACTAGATAGGAAAACTTTATCCAAGAGAGATACACTGTAAACATTTCAGCTGAAGCAAAATTAATGGTCTCAAAATAGGAGATTTTGGAGCTTTCATGTCTTTGATGCTAGAAAACTTGCTGCCTCCACACTTTCCACACTCTTCCTTAGCAAAATGCTACACAGTTGTGCTGAGGACACTTGTGGCCTCTAATGGTCAGATAATGGACCACAATAAAAGTTATGGGTCCCTAGCTAGGGTATAGCTCATAATGGTTGGAAAAACCCATTATTGGACCATTAAGATCTACAGAAAAGCTAGATGATTGTCAATCACAAAATGAAACTGCATGTATTCTTCTTATTTGAGAAAAATCCAATTTACTCAGCATGAGTGGCAGGTTTTTTTTACATATATGAGTGCTTTCTTTCCATGCTGCACGTGTCTATAGAGAGATTTCAATGCATAACTGTATTTTGTCAATGAAAGTTGATGATCTGTAATTACAGCTCTGCCTTGGATTCAAAATAATTAATTATAATTTTCATAATTTCAAAAGAAATAAGAAAACCTTTAAGGAAAATATAAAGATATAGAGTTGGGTCTGCTTAAAAGTCTAAATGGCTCTTCTGTCTACACAGTTCACATTTCAAAATATGACATTTAATAGTTTGCACATGCCATATGTCTGGGATGTGTATCTCCCACTTTAGGAAGAACTAAAACCCGTTCAATTACAAAGGTGATTAGTTATTAGAACACCGTCATAGCACTATTTCTTTAGAAATCAATAACTCCATCTTTAGTCATTTGTTTAGCCTTTAGGGACTCTTGCTACTTTAGCTGTGGCTTCTAGAGAATTCAGCAGCCGTATGATATCAGAGGCCCTTTTAAAGAAGAGAAAGTGTTTATGACTGCTTCTCTTGCCAGCTCACTTCTGAGTGAGTCAATGCAGTAATCCATTATCTATCGTGTGTATTTAGACCGTGAGGAGGACCAGGGAGATTTGCATACCAGTCACACGCTGAGGGTCGCAGGCTCTATTAAACTACTAAAATTGTCCCTCTTGACTGATCAGGAGGGTTATTTATACAAAAGCCTTCCATATTAATGGCAAGTACAGTCCCAATTTGAGATGGTTACCTAGTTTCCTTGTTTTTTTTTTTTTTAATCTGTCAATTAGCTCATTAAAGAAGTAAGTGCTTTATGCAGCTCATGTGGAAATTTAAATATATTCCTTTAAATGGTATATTCTAACACAAATAAGATAGCAGAAGAATTTTAGTGTATTTATAATTAAGTTTCTATGACTCACCCTCTTTACATCACTGAATAATAAGCTACATTCCTTCCTTAAAAACCATGATTATTATTAGAATGATATCCAAGGTACTTATAACTGTGTTGTACTATGGATTAGTTATATATATAGATATATGAAAATTTTAATATATTTATTTCTTGCTGATTAAAGAAGCAGTGTTCTTTTAACAAAGTCCTTAGCAGATTTTCATCATTTTTTGCTCTGAAGGTTTAACTGTAGTCCTATAGAAATGTTGCCAAGTTTCTGGTTGGTGAGAGGCTCACTATTAAAAAGAGCTGACCAACTGTTTAATTGTTTGAAGGACAGAAAGAGTATGGGAGAGTAAAACAATATGGCCTGTATAATTTTTCTTATAAGTTGTTTTTCAAGCTCCAAGTCACTGTATAATGATATGTGTTTAATCATGGTTATCATTTGAAGGCATTAAGAAGTTGAATAACAAACAGACTCAGTTTCTAGAATGTTACAAAATAGATTCATCCTGCTTCCAATTGTTATAGCAAAGCACATAAACCCTTCACCACCCAGCCCACCATTCTATTATATTCAGCATTTAGCTTGTGAGAGTGCAAAGTTGTAAAAGTAAGGGGGCTGCTCTTCCCTGGGAACAACTGGTTTAAATTTTCTTAGAGACGCTGAACCATCTGTACTGGTAATAATACTATAAGTTATGCTTTTTATTTTCTCTTCACAACTAGGAAGCTTGTAGCCAGAAAGCCAAGTGTGTTGGCTCATGTTTGTAACCCTAGCACTCTACTGATTAGGTGGACTACCCTGAGTTTAAGGCCAACCTGTACTGTAAAATGACACCAAGTTAGCCCTATAGAGAATAAAAGAAAGACTTCAAACTGAAGAAAGGGCTAAATACATCCAAGAGTAGACTGTGAAAAATAACAATATCAGGTCAGTGATTAAGCAAAGGAAGACTAAGAAAAGCTGTACAATCGATAAAATGACAGGAATCAATATACATTTTTCAATAATAACTTTGAAATCAGTGGCTTCAATTCCCAAATCAAATGACACAGACTAGCTGACTGAATTTAAAAATAGAAGCTGTCTTAAAATAGAAATGTGGGCAAGGATACTGCAAACAAATGGAACATGGAATTGCTATTCTAATATCTAATAAAGTCTAATAAAATAGACTTCATACCAAAACTAATCAGAATACATAAAGAAGGTGCTTCACACAGATTAAAGGAAAAATACATCAAGATGATATTACAATTCCCTATGTATAAATGCAAGTGTACCCAACTTCATAAAACAAGTATTTCTGGATATAAAATACCAGGTTAACCCCAGCACATTAATATTAGGTGACTTCAATATCCCACTTTCACCAATGAACATATCATCCATATAAAAATATGAACAAAGAAATAATAGATCTAAATAACACCACAGATCAAATGGACTTAACATATCTACAGAACATTTTATCCACATAGTCGAGAGTATGCATCCTTCTCAGCAGTTCATGGAACCCTCACTGCAATAAGCCAAATATTGGGACACAAAGCATCTTTCAACAAATATAGGAAAGTTGAAATAATTCTTTGTAACTTATTTGATCACAGTGGAATAAAATAAATATCAACAGTGACAGAAACCACATAAAATACATAGTCATAGAAATTGAACAACAACAGTACTGCATGGTAAATGGATAAGTGAAGAAATTTTTTTAAAAATTAAAGTTTCCTATAATTGAATGAAAACGATAACACAACATATTAAAACCTATAAGTGCTACATAAAATATCATCAAGAACATAAATAAACAAAATTAAGATAAGAAGAGATTAGAATTTAAATAGATACATCACAAGCAATGACTGAATAAAAAATAGCCCCCACCCCCCCAAACCCCAGGATCAGATGGAGTAACTTCAAAATTTTATTAGACTTTTAAAGAAAGAAATTAGATCAATGTTTCTCAAAATATTCTGTGAAATAGAAGAGGAAATAAATGCTTCTGAATTATTTTTATGGAGCCAGCATCATACTGATACCTAAACAAGAGAAATACATAGCAAGAAATAAAATTATAGGACAACCTTCCTGATGAATGTAGATGCAAAAGTCTCAATTAGATACTTGGAAACTAAATTCAAAAACACATCAAACCAGTATAATCAAGTCAGCATCGTCCCAGAGATTCAAGGATGGTTCAAAATACAAACAGGAAACATGGTAATCTATCAAGTAAATAGTCTTAAGGACGGAAACCACATGATCATCTCACTAGATGAAGAATAGACCTTCAACAAAATCCAACATCTCTTCATGATAAAAGTCCCAGAGAGTCTAGGGATGTTGTGAAATAGAATATTTGTTTAGGCAAAGATGTATTGCATTTATTAGCATTGCAAAATAATTGTTTAACTATGTAAAGATGTGTTGCATTTGTTTATGCTGCATTTGTTTAACTATGTAAAGGAGTGTTGCTTTGGTTTATGGTACATTTGTTTAACTATGTAAAGAAGTGTTGCTTTGGTTTCTGGTGCATTTGTTTAACTATGTAAAGATGTGTTGCTATTTTACCTTGTCTGCCTAAGGCACCTGATTGGTCTAATAAAAAGCTTAATGGCCAATAGCTATGCAGAAGAGGGATAGGAGAGGCTGGTAGGGAAAGAGAGAAAGGAGGCACTAGCCAACCAGCAGGGGGCCTGCCAGCCAAGAAATAGGCTAATTTAAGTTTTTTTTAAAAAAAGCTAGCTAGAAACAAGCCTAAGCTGAGGTTGAGCATTCATAATTAGTGATAAATCTTTGTGTTTTTACTTGGGAGCTCATTGGCCCAAAGAAAATTCCAACTACACAGGCATATGAGAGACATATCTCAACATAATAAGGCAATACTAGACAAACTCATAGCCAAAATCATCCTAAACTGAGAAAAATTCAAAACATTTCTACTAAAATTAGAAACATGACAAATATGTCCACTCTCCATGTTTCTATTCAGTATAGGGTTTGGTCTTACCTAAACCTAAAGAAATAAGAGAAGATGATAAAGGGATCCAAATAGGAAAGAAGTCAGTGTCCATCTTTACAGATGATAGGATTAGATTCATAAAAGACTCTAGAGACACCACCAGAAAGCTCCTTCAGCTGATAAACACATTCAGCAAAGGGACAAATTACAAATTATCATACAGAATCAGTAGACTTTCTACACACTCCAAACACACTGAGAAATAAAATCAAGGAAACAATTTACCCTCAGAACAACAACAAACATCCTGGAATAAATCTAACCAAGTGTGGTGGTTTGAAAGAAAATGACCTCCAAAGGGAGTGGCACTATTAGGAGATGTGGCCTTGTTGGAAGAAGTGTGGTCTTGTTGTAGGAAGTTTGACACTGTGGGGGCAGGCTTTGAAGCTTCCTATACACAGGGTACTACACAGTGTGACTATCAGTTGACTTCCTGTTGCCTGCAAGATGTAGGACACAGCTATTTCTCCAGCACCATGCTGCCATGCTCCCCACCATGGTGGACTGAACCTCTAACTGTAAGTGAACCACCACAATTAAATGTTTCCTTTATAGAATTTTAGTGGTCATGGTGTCTCTTCACAATAGTAACCCTAAGACATCAAGGAGGTGAAAGACTTGTATAATGAAAACGTTAGGATTTTGAAGAAAGAAATAGAAGAAGACATCAGAAGATGAATGTCTTAGTAGATTGCTCATTGATTGGGAGGATTAATATTGTGAAAATTGCCACCCTATATAAAGCAATCTAAAAGTCAGTGCAACCACCATTAAAATTCCGACACAATTCTTCACAGAAATTGAAAAAAAAAATCTTAAAATCCATATGGGAAAACAAAAGACCCAGGTTAGCCAAAACAACCCTGAACAATAACAATATTATCAGAGGTGTCACCTGGTTAAGTTATATTAAAGAACCATTGTAATAAAACCATAGTACTGGCATAAAAAGGCACATTTATTAATGGAATAGAATTGAGGCTCCACATGTAAGCCCACATGCCTTCAACCACTTGATTTTTGACAGAGGCCCAAAATGCGTGTTGGAGGAAAAAATAGTCCCTTTAACACATAGTCCTGATCAAATTGTATAGCTACACATATAATGAAAATAGATATTTATCTCTTACCCTGAATAAAACTCAAAGTGGATCAAGGAATTTAATTTAAGACTCATGCCCTAAATCTGATAGAGAATAAAGTAGGGAATATGCCTGAGCTTACAGGCACAGGAAAGAACTTTCTGAATTGGACTCCAGAAACACAGGAATTAATACCAACAATTGACAAATGGGACCTCATGAAGTTAGACTTTTAATACAGTAAGGACAATGCCAACTGAGAGCAGAGGCAGACTACCAAATAGAAAAAAATTTTTTAACCAGCTATACATCTAACAGAGGGCTAGTGTCTAGAATGTACAAGGAACTAAAAACTCAAAATTAATAATATAAACAACCAATTAAAATTGGGAATAAAATGAGTTTTCAAAAGAAGAAACATAAATGATTGAGAAATATATTTTGAAATGTTCAGCATCTTTAGCATCCAAGAAATGCATGTTAAAACTACTTTGAGCTTTCATCTTGATCCAGTCGGAATGGATAAGACCAAAATCAAACCAAACCAACCAAATCACAAACCAACCAAACTCCAGAAACTAAATGACTACACATGCTAGCATGATTGTGGGAAAGGGGGAACACATTCACTCTTGGTGGGCGTGTAAATGAATGCAGCCATTATGCAAATCAGTGTGGAGGTTCTTCAAAATGCTGAGGTAGATCTACAATATGATACAGCAATACTGCTCCCAAGCATGCTCCCAAAGGACTCTGTATCCCGATACATAGATTCTTGTTTATCCGTGTTCACTGTTGCTCTATTCCCAACAGCTAGCCTAGATGGTCATCAGTGAATGATGGACAATGAAAATGTTGTGCATGTATGCAATATAATGTTTTTCAGCTGTAAAAAAAAAAGAAATTAGAAGGTAATTGATGATATTTGCAATAATTGTTTTCTGTGAGGTAAACTAGACCCATAAGACAAGTATCATATGCTTTTGATATAGGGATTCTAGCTTTGAATATTGAGATACACATGTACCCATAGAATAAAGAAAGTAGTAAAGTCCATGTGGGGAGCTTTTAAGGGAGATCAGGGAATATAAGTGTTATGAAGAAAGAATGAGAAATTATGAGACAAAAATGGCTAAGTAAGGAGGGGTATGGGAAGACAGAGCACAGGAAGGACAACCAACACCATAGACCTTTGGAAAAGGCATATAGAAACCTATTGTAAAATCTTCTTAAAGCATATTTATATGTATTTATCCATAAATAAAAAGTTTAAATGGAGCTACCTTGTGATAGGGAGACAATGACTCTCCTAGGCACCATTCAGTATCAAATGAAAAGCCTAGTGCTAGATGGCAGTCTCAAGGTTTTGGTCAGTGAGGTCCCATAGACCCCAAAACATTACAGGCTAGTGCCATTGCTCTTGGTTACCCTCTGTTACTTCATGCAAGACCCTATTGATGAATATACCAAATACTTGAGTCAGACAGTAGACTGGTATTGACCTGGAAACTTCATCCCTCTTGTATAGCTTCCATAGTGTTCAGAGGTGCTGGGCATGCTATTGTGGGAGTAAATCAACCATCAGTTGTGCCTACCTGTGAACCATGCATGCTATAACAGTGAGTAGACTGGAAGACATGTAATAGTGGCATGGATGACATGGGGATAGCTAAACCCTTTATGAATAGATTTAAGTATTGCTATATTAGACAGAACTCATGCCTTACATGGCTAATGAGACTAAGAAACAATGTCTGACTAGGTCATAGGCCCTAGGGGAGAACCTATTATTCTGCTAAATGTACATAGTATTACACCACTTTCTAAGTACTTATCTTTATAACCATAGATGAGTACTTCTCATCACCTCATTAGAGAAGCTTCTTTTTGAAGTAGATGGCAATTAACATAGAGATCTACATCTAGTCAAGGGGTAGAGAATTAGATACAGCCCTAAACAGGACATATATTTATATGTCCTCCCTCCCAAAGGGATTTTTGAGAATAAGGAGCAGAAATATTGTTGGAGCCAGAGTAGTGGGTGACTACTACAGCAATCCAGTGTTTACCATGACAAGGTGGTTGCACATATAAACTCACAATGGCTGCTACAGCATTCATAAGACCTGTGAAAGATCAAACCCAATGATCCTAGCATAAATGGGAGAGGAGGCCTGTCACAAAGTCCTATCTTTAGTTTTGGAGTGATTGGCAACTGATGGCTGCTGGGGGATGAGGTGAGGAGAGCCAGATTTCTTTAGGGATTCAGCCTGGGGAGTCTATCCATGCTCCAGCAGACAGCCCAAACCCAAGCATATACTGCAGCACTAAGGGGACTCAGTGGGTTTTCTAAAAAGAACACATAGAATTGGGAGTGAATAGCTGTAGGGGAGCGGGGGAGCGGTTGTGATGGAGTAAGGGTAGGCTTAATCAAAACACACTATGAACGCATGAAATTGCCAAACAATAAAAACAACTCAACTTCCAGAAGAGGAGAGACAGGAACCTACCTAGTGCCTGTCCAGGGCTCTCCACCCTGGGGCCTGGAGAAGAAAATGCGAGCCTGCTTGACATCACAAGGTACGGGGCAGATGGACTCTATTATTGTGAGCAAGTATCTGGTGGTGTAGGAGAGATAGAGAGAAACAGAATGGATGATGTCCTGTGCAGAGAGTCAGGACTGAAGGGCTGAAGGCAGTGAAGAGTGGGCTGAAGGTGCGGGGGCCATGGTTACATCTGGGCCTGAGCAGCTGCCAAGGGCCGTGTCTCTGCCTATAGCATTGCTGCAGCTGTGGTCCGTGCTGATGTCTGTGGTTCCTATTACCACCAGCTAAGAGGATAGGGCTGCACAGAATCATACCTGCCCCTCATTGGCTGCATCACTAGGGAGAACTCATCCTACCCCTTAGCAGCTGCAGCCCTGGAGAGAGCCGGTACCTGCACCTCGCCTGAGCAGCATGACAGCTGATGATGTCACAGCAGGAGTGCTGGTGAGCTGGCCCTGAGGGTGTGAGAGTGGGAGAGCTGGTCCGGCCCCCCTTCTCTAACGCACAGTGGCATGGGTGAGCAAAAGGTGCCCTCCCCTCCATTACCCCTCACCACCTGTGGTCAATGGGAGAGCTGACCCAGCCCCTCACCAACTGCAGCACCAGGGAGAGCAAGTCCAGCTCCTCATCTGATGGCATTGGTGAGGGTGAGCCAGCCCCGAGGGCATGAGTGTGGGAGAGCTAGCCCACACTCATATGTCACATGGTGGCATGGGTGGAGGAGAGGAACCCTCCCCAACTTGTTCCTCCCCGCCTGCAGCTGCTGGGAGAGCAGGGTTAGGGGTGAGGGTGAGCTGGCCCTGAGGGTATGGGAGTGGAAGAGCTGGCCTTTCCCTCTCCTGCTACAGCACTCAGGAGAACAGGCCCTGCTCTCCCCTGGGCAGCACAGTAGAGCTGACTCCACTGACTCCACTGACGACAGAGGCTCAGGTGAGTCGCCAGAGAAAGAGACCTTGAGTGTGAGAGATCTGGTCCCGCCCCTCATCCGCCATATGGTGGCATGGGCAAGAGATGGAAGGTCTCCCATACCCCTTATGACCCGTGGCAGGTCGGAGAGCTGTCCCTGAGGTCACAAGAGTGGGGACACAAGAATGCCTCTCTCACTATCTGCAACACTCTGCAGTGTAGCCTCTACACTCACCCGCTGTCTCTAGTGGTGGAGGTGTGGGCAAGGCAGCCCAAGGACATGAGAGCTGGAGAACTGGCCCCATCCTTTGCTGCTTACTACATAAGGGTGAGCTAGCTGGGGTGGTGCTGGAGACCTCACCCTAAGGATGAGGGAGAGCTGGTGGGCTGACTAGTCCAGCAACCACCCATATGCAGAACCCGCGTTGGCCCATGCAATCATCCACCCCATCTAGGATCTGCTGGAGCGCATAAAGAGGCCAGCCCTGCAGATCCACGACACAGGGCAACAACAGGACATCCAAGAGGAGCCCCAGTGAGAGCCCAGTATTGATGATGTAGCAAAAACTAGAGGCCTCCAACCAGATCAACAACTCACTGCAATGAGCCCTTGCAAGTAATAGTATATGGACTGAGGGGTGTACTGTATGACTCACTGTGTCACACTACATACAGCTTCCATGACAAGATTTTTTTTTTCCTTTTTTTTTTCTTTTCTTTTAAATTTTATTTTGTTTTATCCTCAGACATGGGGGTGGAAGGCAGATGAGAAGGGATGGGGAGAGAGTGGGATAGAGATGCATGATGTGAATTCCACAAAGAATCAATTAAAAAAAAATTAAATTGGAAAAAAACCAACTAAAATTTCATTTTGTTTTTACATTTTACACATTATCTCTACACCATTTCAAATTAGAAGTATGACCTGCATTTATATCATGCATCGTATGTCTCTTGGCCAGCAGTATAATATTCACAATATCATAATGTACTAGAATTGTCTTAGCAACTTGTTTTCCTTTGGCATTGTATTTTCTGGGTTAGACTATTTGCTGGAAAGCTGGAGTTGATAGACCACTCTTCTTAGAATGCTTAGACTTTCTTGATTTAATAATAATAATAATAATAATAATAATAATAATAATTACCAGGCTCTCTGGATAAGTGAGACAGTTGATTAGCTTGAACTGTTTGGGAGGACCCCAGGCAGTGGGACTGGGACCTGTCCTTGGTGCATGAACTAGCTTTTTGGACCCGGGGGCCTATGCTGAGACACTTTGCTTAGCCTTGGTGTAGGGAGGAGGGGACTGAACCTGCCTCAACTGAATCTACCAGGCTAGGCTGACTCTCCAGGGGAGACCTTGCTTTGGAGGAGGTGGGAATGGGGGGGATGATTGGGGAGAAGGGCTGGGGGGTGGGAGGAGGGAGGAGGGAGGACAGGGGAATCGTGGCTGATAGGTGAAATTAAGTTAATTATAAGATTTTTTTAAAAAGTAAAAAATAATAATAAATATAAATATAATCACAAAAGCTGTCCTGTCAAATTCTCCACTGGTAGCAAACAAACATTGCTTGCTCTTCTCTCCAAGAAGTTGGGCATGTGGTATTTGTGTGCCAGGCAGACTTGCTTGCCTGTTAAAGCACATGTGGACTTGAAGTTTGATATACTCAAGAAAGAAAAGGGGGTACAGTGTCTATGCTTACCACAAAATAATACCAGAATACAAAAGATTATCCTCTTGCTTACAGAACAACTGAGTCAAGAATACATCATCTTCTGTTTTAACTTCAAAAGATATTGGATAAGCTGCTACTTGTAGGAACTTTTGAACTGTAAAATTCTGTTCAAGAATGCTTCGTTTGAATTGGACTCTATAACAATGTTACTTGGCTGCATTTTTTTCATTAACTTGGAGACTGTCATTGTCAGTGTCTTGCTCTAATGGGCTTAAACACACCAGAATGAACGTAACAGCTTGGTAACATGGCCTTCTTCCCCACCTTCCTTCAACTATTTCATTTTCTTAGCCCGTTAAATGAAAGGAAAGGATTTCTGGTGAGAATTCGAGTATGGATCACTGAGAATGTCTCAAAATAGTTTACTCCTATAAGATATTTCACCATGGGGTTCCACCCCCTCTGTCCTGACCCCTCCACAGGACATGAAAGTGGTTTCCTGTGGAATAAAGTCCCTCTGTCTTGCTGACAGAGCTCATTGCTAATGTCAAGGCATAGACTTATTGTCGTTCAAGCAGTTCTTTGGCATTAATTCTTTGTCTGCAGAGGGTATAGCTAAATTGTTCCTGTTAGGCAACAAAGCTGCTGTCTTTGGTCTTCAGGGAGATAGAGCATAGACAGCTAGCTGAAGAACAATAATTACAAGGAACTGAAGAAAAGTTTTCATTTCAGAATCAATTGTAAGGTATAAAATATTTTGTTAGTCATATGGTATTTAATATTTTCATGAATAAAATGTTGATTTGTATTAGAAAAAAGCAAACACAATGACCAGCTTAAGATTCATGCATCTATTTTCCTCCACGCTGCCCAGTGACGCCTGATTAGATGGAAAAGATGGGCAGTAGGCCACGCACCATTCTGCAGAACTGCTGTATATTAAAGGCCAGCAAAATTAGATTAAGGTTAAGGGAGGAATGTAAATTTTGTTAATAAGGTTTCTATATTTAATTCAAATCCAAACACCCTGTGGGCCTATTGATGATAATCCCATTTAATCTTGCAAAAAGCTTTCCTGGTATCAAGGGATCCAGCTCAATGCTGCCCTTTATTACCTAGGAAATGAAGAATTTTTGTAAACCTTTTCCTGAAGGTAGTATAAATGTAGTGATAGAATTTTAATGTTTTTACTTTTTTTTGAAATGAAAAAGTCACTGTACTTTAATGAATTTACAAATTAAAAATATCACACAGCTTGGCAAGCAAAAGGACACATGTAATAATAAAAAAAACAAATATTAAAATGTCTATGAATCAATTCAGTTGAGATGTTGTACATGAATATTATATATAAACACCTAGCACAAATCCATCATTTGATATGGGAAAAGCTCAAAATCTCTTAAAAGAACCTGCTTAGAAAATAAGAAACTTTGCTTTCCATTTGAAGACAGCTCCCTGGCGTCCTTAGGGCTTCCTCCCTTCTGGAGCTTTGCCATGGATTTCCTTTATTCTGTGTCCCCCTCTCTGCTTATTTTCTAACTGGACTCTTCATTCCTCAGTCCCTTCTGGACTCTCAGCAGCATGTATTTAAACTTTTATATATGCATGCTTTCTCTCTGGTGTGTGCTAACTACATCATTCCTAAACTACATGCTTACCAATTCTATATTCATCCTCCTTGGCATTTTGGACGTGTGTGCACATGTGTGAGTGTGCACACACATAATCTAAAGCTTCAAGTGCTTACCTCCTTCCTAGAGGTTGTTATAATAAAGTATAAAGGATGTAAGAACCTGGTGAATGCACATGTACTGTAATTTCCCCTTTCTGCCCAAACCGATGCATCTATAGGTAAAACGTCAGCCTTTGTTCCCTCTACCATTTCTTCTGTCATTGACAGCAGCACAAAGTGTGTAATATTGATTCATATAGTTAAAAGGTTAGGACAATATAAATACCTGTCCTCCTTACAATCGCCCTAATGACCACAGATATTTGTTCGTCTTATTCAGCACACACATCCAGCACTTAGAATACTGCTACCAGTGTTCTAGCGTTGTTTCCAGCAAATGTTTGCTGAATGAGTGGGTAAATGATATTTGGATCACAACACATACTCAAGTCAGTATTGGCTCTTACAATGAAACTGACATTCTTTTGAATATTATTTATTTATTGCATGATAAAATTATTTTGAATAATTACATGGTCTGTCTAAAAGCATTATGTGTATTTCATTGGAGATTGGAGACTTAACATGTAACAGTAAAATCTGGAAGACTTGTGTTACCAGGTTTAGTGTGTTTGACAGTCTACCTATGTATTACTGCTTGAATATCAAACCTAGCTTCTACCTTTCCCCCATAATCATTACACATAAAAAACAGTAGACACAAACTTATACATAACTTTTCATACAACCTACAATATGTTAAAACTTTGCTTCATTTAAAAACTGTGACTAGGCAACACAGCTAGAGTTGATTGAAACTGCAGAGTATATGGACAGTTGAGCTCTATTTCTTCTGATTGTAAGTGAATTCTGAAGTGTTTCTGCATTCAAACTTCCTCTAAAAGAAGACTAACAATGAGCAGAGTGGAAATTCTTTGATCCAGTTAGGACAATGCAGTAGTTATGTGTTTGGTTATCTACGATGGATAATATCACTGTGAATTAAATTTTAATAAAGGAGTAATTGATAGCACTCCTAGTCTTAGCACATGTGGTCTGTTAAAACAATTCCAGCATGACAGACACAAAGTCATACAAAGGCTGGTTTGGAGCACACTCTTTCACTTCTGCACAGCATTGTTACCTTTGCATTGCTCAGAGAGTCCCCTCATTAGGAAGTCATGCTCCTATACATTCTGACCCCAACAGAGCCTCATTTCTGATTGACATATACAAACCACAGTGTGACAGAAGACTAACTTGCATAGTACCTCTCCCTGACATCAGACAGAGGAAACTGAAAAGCCATTAATTCCTACTTATGTCAATATCAGCTTTTTAAGACTCACTTTCTGCATCTGGATTGGTGGGACCCATCTCACTGGTTGACTATGGGGATTATGGTTATATCTGGATTTTCAAGTGTTCTTGGCAATCTGAACCTCCAATTGCTTTTAAGTAGTCATTATAATTAAATCTTTTTAATTCCAATTCAGTATCTTTGCATACTTCTTTGAAACTGTCATTGAAAAAAAAAATCACTGTTTTCTTGTTCTCTTATCCATCAGAGCACCTCTTCCAAGAAGTTCTGAGATGGTAATTTAGCACAAAGTGATTTTTCTCTGAACCTGTAGTTATAATATTTTTGTGTCATTCTTTTAAAATGCAGTGTCTTCTAGTATTTCTGGTAGTCTTCTCTATTTTATCTTTCCATACAGTTATTTTATGATCAAAGTTGGTAGCTAGAAGGAAAATGAAACAACAGCATCAGCAAAAACAAGAAGGAAGCAGCTGACAATAGGTAGACCAGCTGGAGTCTTCACTGTACGCCGTCATCTGGGGACATTATGGATGGAGAGTATAGTGGTTTCTGAGGCTATCCAGCTCTCAGTTCCATTTTCAGTTTCTACTTAGAAGAGAATATTTAAATTCTTTTATTGTCATTGTTAGTTTATTGGAATGAATGTGACAAAATGTACTACTGGGAGTCTAAGCAATGACAACAAAAGACCTCATTTGTTATGTAGCATTGACAACCGCATTTGTAGTAAAGTCTTCTAACTCTAATGGAAGGCTAACAGAGAGTCAACGTAGTCATTCTCTTTGTCCTGGCACTAGAACTACATTTCCACAACTCCCACTCCTTTAAAATTTTCTACTTAATCGGATGGCCAGAGATTTTGAGAGCAGAGACCACACATTATATTTCTTTCTTTTCCTTCATCTCGTAAATCAGAGCTTTGAACACACATATGAAGTCTATATAGAAGAGGGTAACAACTAACTAATACATCCTTATGATTGAGAGCAATGGACTTCTTCAAATGTACTTTCTAGAGACTGAAGAAGATATTAGATAGAGCAATCCTGGACGCATCTGTACAGTGAGGTGCCCACTGATGCTAGAATTGAAAGTTCTGCGAGCAGAGCTTATTGCCAGAAAGGCTTGCTGAAAGCTTAGATGTTGGGAGAAAAGCTGCCTCCTAGCACTCTTGGCAAATCTAGAAACAGCAGTTGCAGATGGCTGTCATGGGTAAAGAGCAACCACAAGGGCACAGCTGACTGTCTGCCTCTTTCTGACTCCTGTGACAGAGTAAGAAGGAGCAGGAATAGCCAGGTAAGAAATCATATGAAATCACACACTCAAAAAAAAATAAATAAATAAATAAATAAATAAACTGAATAATCACTAAAGACTTTCATAGTTATACACAAGTCTGTCTTAGTTTGCTTCCTATTGCTGGGATAAAAACCACGATCACATGCAACTTGGGGAGGGAAGAATGGGTTTGGCTTACAAATCCCAATTACAATCTAAGGAAATTAATTGTAGTGAAATATTTAATGTAACTTGATGCCTCCAAATTTTTATTATTTCAGAATAAAAATACCTAAACTCACCAGTGAGATATTCTACACCAAATCTTAGAAATTCAACATGATTCTTCACTTTGGAATAGCTGCATCTGGGTGCTCAATAGGAACATGTGCCTAAAGGCTTTCATTTTGGATTGCTCAGGTCTCGGGCATACCTAACCCTTTCCAATAACCTACCTGAAAACATCTGCAGTCACTTTCTTGTTACACTGGCATGATAGTTAAAGTTCAAGCATGAACTGCACATGATATTATGATACCCTTTCTTCATTGTAAGCAGCCTGGACTAACCTTGTCAATTGTTAGCTTGTATTCTCTTAGAAGCTCTAAAGATACCACAGAGTAGTTTCAAACTACTATTCAGGTGTCTTCCCAAGAGTATTCCTTCAGTGAGACACTTGTGCCAGTTTTAGGCCTTGTGCTCTTTGAAGTGGAAAAAAAGTAACTAGTCTTAAGACAAAAACAGTGTTTTTTCCCTTGATGCGTAGAACTCTGAGTAGTGATTGCCTAATACTTATGTGTAAGCTGTTTTATGGCTATGGTAAATGGATAGTCAGGTCATGAAAGTAAAGAAGATATATTTCCATTTTAGCAAATTCTACATGGGATTATTATCCTTTCAACTGCTTACATTAGAGCCATCTCAAGAAAGTCACTGACTATGGAGTCACATTCACCATGGTTCTGGGTAGACAGGCAAGTAAATTTGGTTGAACAAATTTGAAGGGGAATGCTTTCATTACTTTGAAAAATTAATCGAAGACCTCATTACTTCAATATTAAATATATATAATTCAAGGATATCTTAATGTTATTAAATGAAGAATAAAAGAAGTGAAAAAACAGATAATCTAAACCAGTTAATTCAAAGTCTATTATTTTGGTTTTCTGGGTTTTAAATTAAGGAGATCTTTATTGTAAATGAATGATATTATTCTTACTCACCAGCCTACCATTTTATGGATCTAGAAAATCTGATTCTCTCTGGTTTTGATTTCCCTTTGATTTACTGATTTTTGTCTTTGCCATCCTTGCACAGTAGGAGCAGAGTCCTCCCCATCACTTCATTATGAGAGGATTATTTTATGGCTGCAATTTTAGGCTGTGTTTTCATAGCAGTCCAAGAGCAGTCAGACTCAGCATCTGAGGTAGATCACCCCTTATTCAGGCAGATGCCTAATGCACGTTTATTGTGTTTTGTGTTTTTGATACTTAGGAAATTCTTATATCTCATGCCCAAGCTTGATTAGAGGTCTGTGTTCATCCCTTAGGCTATAAACATGTCAAAGCCCTACAGAAAAATCACTAACTCTGCATGGCATTGTAGATACAAAAAGCCTGATTTTCACCCTTATATAAAAAGAGGACTCACTTTCCCTGGTTTTGATTAGAGACTGCAACTTTTTACCAGCACAATTTCTATCCTGTTTTCTAAACAGATATGGCTGAGTGGTTCTTGTAATGTTTCTATTAATAAATCTATCCCTAGTCACTTACAGTATACTATCATGGGAACCCTTGTGTGGGGTGTTAGTCCTATTAGCCTGCCACCCAAGGCAACTCCTTATGCAGAAATGATCTACAGTGCCCCCAGGGGAAGCACCTTGTGCAGAAATAGCCCTAGCCCTCCAGTCATGGAGCCCCAAGCTGCTGTCTCCTTACCCTAAGCAATGAATCCATCCATCATTCAAAAGCACTTGAATTGTATTTTCAACATATGTGATGTGAAATGGGCATTTAGTTTAATGGTGACCGCTCCTGACACAGGAGCGGATGGTCACAGTACTAGTTTGCTGTAAGTCTTCATTTCTGAGACAGCATAGATATTACAAGACTTTGGACTTCTATTATTTTTGTTGCTATCAATAAAATGGCACCAATTTATTGAGATTTGGAATTATATTCTATGAACCTGGTTAGAAATTAGAGTTCCACTGTATTTCTTTTAAGTTTCTAGGAAAGAATCACCATCCCCAATAGAAGAAGGTATGGTGTGCCCCTCCACTCCTCTGCTTGCTTCTCCTTGTTAACAGTTTTACTGTCTGCAGACAGTTAATTCAGTTGAGCTTACTGATGAAGCCGAGGAAGCAACTTTTTCTTTGTAAATAGACCAGCTTTGCTGTGTTTTCAGGGTGGAGGATGTCCCCTAACTGAGAGCAACATCCAAGTAAATTCTCTCACTATTGTCCTCTGCAGGAGCAATGGAGAAAGTCTGGGTGTGTATGATCAAAATACAGTTGTCCCTTCTACTCAGAATAGTGATAAACATGAACAAGTCATAGATCAGTGGGGTTTTAGTTTTGAACCCAGTATTTATGTTGCATGAAATCAGATCTTTGTCCTTACTACTCAGTTTAATAAGATTATTATTATTTTTTTTTTTTGGATTTTAGTTCACAAAATACTACCCATCATATCATTTTGTACCACCTGTTTTACAGATATGGAAAGATAAATATGTATACACTACCATAAAACACCTATTAAGAAATATATATGCTGACTATCAACAGATCTCAGCTGCTTTCCTAGCTAGTGTGCCAAGGGAAACAATCTCTCTTCACTACTATTCTTCAAAGAATAGAGTTGAGGCCCTTATCTTATTGGCTGTTTAAAACAACAATTATTTATATTTTATGTTTATGGGCATTTTGCCTTCATTTATGCATGTGGACTACGTACATTCTTAGTACACACAGAGTCAAAAAGAAGGTAATAGATCCACTGGAAATGGAGTTTCACATGGTTGTGAGCCTCTTCATGATTCTTAGAAACCAAACCCATGCCATCTGCAAGATCGGCAAGTGCTTCTAAGCTAACTGCCAAGCCATTTCTGTAGCCCTATTGGGGTGTATTAAAGACTAAATGAGATAACACATGTAAAAAGTTTATGGCTCTACTTGGCACATTGAATTTTTATTTTACCTATCATTAAAGGTTTCATTAAACCAGCCAACAGATAGATCTGAAGAATTTGAAGAATACTTGATAGACTATTGGAAAACATGGAGGTCAATACCACTTTCAGTAACACTAAGTAGTTGCATTGGTATACAAAATAGACCATTGACACTGGTAATAAGAACCTATTTGCCAGTTTAATTTTATATTTTTAAATTCTAAATCTGTAAATTAATTTTTGAGGCTATGTGCCTTTGGAAGAGGAAAAGAAAATCTAAATCTTGGTATTTCTGATAATGTAGAGGAAAGTTTAGTATCTACAATGCTGATATAGACCTGCATGTTCTAGAATTTACTGCAAAAAATAGAGTGGCATTTGGGTTGTTACTAGGCTAATTTTGTTGGTACTATAATGTGTTTATAGTTTTAAATGATAAAAATTATGCTGTTGAACAGCCTGATTTGTTTGTATTTTCAGTCTGACTGTTCCATTTGGAAAAAAATGATGAGTTAATAGTTGTTGGCCCATGAAAATTTGACAGCAGTGGGGTAGTCCTGCCTCAGCCACATGAGAGGTTTGGTTCTGAATCAGTTACTTAGTTATTCACTGTTATAAAGACATCTTTTTCCACTGCACAATGAATATGTCTAGACAATTTATTCCAATGAAATGGCATCCTTTAATATTAACATTTATTACATTTATTCAAGACATGTCATCAAAATGAACTGTCTGCTGCTCTTTTAACTCTTATACATTCTGAAGTTATCCTTTCCACTCATTTTTATTCAGAATATGAAGTTGCCGATGAAGAACTGCCACGGTATAAACGAGGAGCTGTGGTCGTAACCAGCCACTGGTATTCGCATGTAATTTGGCATACGTTCTTAGTCCATGGAACAAACAGGGCCCATTATCGCGCCCTGGTGTCCCCCAGCGTTTCTGTTAAAGAAATGGTACAAGCCTGAAGTGATAAATAAGGCTTTACCTGCTATAGAAAGTCAAGATATTTACTCTGAGTATCACAGGTCCATCTCTCTCAAATTTCTTGTTCCAAACAACAATTCTTAATTGGGAAAACCTTGGCTCCAGACAACATTTGGCAATGTGTGGAGGTATTTATGAATGTTGAGACTGGGATACACAGCTGATATAGCTATGCTATTGGCTTTTAGTGGGCAGAGGCCAGGGAAGTGCTAAAGATGTACAAGGCTGCCCTTCATAATGAAGAGTTGGTACAATCTGCTCAAAAATATAAATGCTTCTTTGTCTAAAATAATTCACCATCTCAGCTTAGAGTGTAGACTTCAAATATTAACATGAGATTATTTAATCTCTATGTTAAAATAGATTTACTTTGATTATTTTATGATCTGTGTGTATATATTTACACAGGGCTATATGCACATGAGTGCAGTTCCCTTCAGACACCAGAGCTGTCAGATCTCCTGGCGCTGGCTATGGGTGCTGGGAACTGAACTTCGATCCTCTGGAAGGGCCGCAAGTGATCTTAATTGCTGAGCCATCTCTCCAGCCTCATTTCTACTCTTTATAACAACAAAAAACTGAACATAATTTTTAAGGCACTTTGACGAAAATATTAAATCATTGTTTGAAGATGACTTTTGAAACCAAAAGTCACACACGTGTGTATATCGTGTGTCATGCTCTCTCCAGAGTGGTCTAGGTTATGAAAATGAAGACAGAGTATCAGAAAATCATTTCTATAAATTATTCTCATGAAAATAATCTAGAAAATTATTTACTCTAGTACTTCATTGCGTCAGTGGGGTCAGGCTTTTTACAGAATTGATTGCCTTGTTCTTTTGAAGTGCACTACTTAGACCTCTTTAACTGAATGAGTACAGCTTACTCATGAACAATTGAATCCTTTTAGTGATCTCTGAGTAGGATTACTGGCTATTGAAGAATGTGCAAGTTGTATTGACTCATAGAGAAATAGTGCATATCACACACAGAGATACACAGAGACACACACAGATACAGACACACAGACACACACACACACACACACACACACACACACACACACACACACACTATTCACACAGTCACAAAGAAACAAAGAAATGTATAGACTCAGCCCAGGCCTTTTAGGAAAGTGTGTGGTGTGTGTGTGTGTGTGTGTGTGTGTGTGTGTGTGTGTGTGTGTGTAAAAACATAAAATACTCTCTTAGACAATTTTCTATTGAGCTTCCAAGTTCTGTGGAATGTTCCATTTCTAACTCTTAAGTCAATTTATGGGAGGGGTGTGTAAAAGCACTTTACAGAAGAGAACCCATGATCGCAATGCATCAAAGTTAAGCGGTAGCAGGGTTAGCACTCTTGAAAAATCACATAAACATTTCACATATAAAATATTATTCATTGAGGCAACACCCTCTATGGGGTTGAAAGATAACAACAGTGTCATGAAACTCTGTGGTTTGGTTTTCATTCTTCTTCTTCTTTTTATTTTTTCCTTGAGAAAAAAAAAAAATTCCTCCCTGAAATGGAATCAGGAGCCGTGCAGTAGAATGACAACAAGAAGGGTAAAACGGGAGGGAAATGAGGCAGTCTTAACCATCCACCTCTGCAATATCATTACCCACAAACTTGCCCTTTTCCCCACCCTCTTTTCCCCAAAGACCAGTGTCCCCCATCTGAACTGAGGGAGATGTGTGCTTTCTAACAGCTAAATCAACAAGGTCTCACATGAGTAGTGCTGTGCAGTGTGGTTGACTGATTCCATGAAAAACTAATCATGTATTCATCATTGAGATCAAACACTTCCTAAGTAATTATCATCCCAAACCAGCCGGGTAGGACCTGAGAAAGTGGCAGTGCTGATGTAATCAGCGGCTGAGCAGAGGAGTTCTCCGAGCTTTGGTAAACCTTGGGTTGGAAGGCTCAAAACTGAAATTGTATTTTATAATTAAGAAAGCAGAGTTGGCAGGCTACAATCTGGTTGTGCTATCAATCATAACAACTTTAGATTGGTATTTACTGTGACACATTTAAAATTGACTTTTCAAGCATGGTGTCTGAAATTATATTTTTATCCCAAAAGAGGGGAAACATGTGATGTTTTTAAAAATTACAGTATGATACCTGTATGTGTTATCCATAGAGTGAAGTAGAATTACTTCCACAGCCTCCTTATGTGAGGTACAGCATTTATCTATTTGATGAAGGGGCATTATATATACTGAATTACATGTTGTAACAAAACGATTGCTTACCAAAATATCTTATTGTAGCTTTATGTCTATTTATAAATTCAGATAAAGACAAATAATGTAACACATTAAATTCTTCACAGGATTCTGAACTTTGCTTTTGAACTTTGCCAGGTACTATGATTTTTTTTTTTTTTCTCTACGTCTTACTTCTTTCCTCAAACAACTTAATGGGGAAGACAAAAATATAACCCCCATTTCCAAATGAGCAAACCAAGCTATAGAAGTATTAAGCAACTTGTTTAGGATCGCAGATGATAAGGGGCAGAGCTGTGAGGACTCTATCCCAGTGAGTCTACATGAGAGCAGCCCCTTGACCACTTTTCTCTGGTGCTTCCTTGGCAGCTGTTAGGTTTAGGGCTATGAAAAAGTTTTCAAAGAGCTACATGCCACAGACTTTGAGACATTAAACAAATCTGAAAGTCAAAAAGGGAGAGCATGTGCATTGGGAATTAGGCCAGGTTCAAAGCACAGTTCTGTTTGGTGACAAGTTTTCGAGCCTCTCCAAGGTACAGATTTTTTGATTTTTGAGATGGGGGGAATCCCTGGTGTCAGTTGTCAAAAGGAGAGCTAACACAGGCTATGATTCTACCACCGCACATGTAAGAGGAAGGGCTTTGACAATGTCCTTGAATAGGTTCCAGCAGTTAGCCAATGACACGTGATCTGTTTTACATGTCCACTAGACTCCAGGTATCAGCCAGAGAGGTCCTCAGAGACTCTGACACAATTGTTCCATTGCTGAGAGTATATTGAACACCCCAAGTAGCAGGAGAAAGTTCTTTCCAATAGATCATGCAACCATGGGAACACACACATCAACCAAAGGGTTTAACTAATCACATATTTTCCTAATCACATACTACTTCTGAGAAGATGCTTCATCTAATTTATTACTGATTTTAAATCTCAGTATATTAGTGTTACTTTATTATTAGTCCCTCCATTTTTACCGTTTCCTTAGTTAAATTAATGATTCATGAGAAGAGCATGCTAATAAAATCCTGGAAGAAGTCTTACAAGATAGCTTGACTATGATATTTAAAGTATGGATTTGTTCTGTAATACATGTTATAGATTTTGTAAACCTGAAAATTTGCATTTTTAGTCCCTTAAAGGTGAAACCACTATAATTCTTCATTCACATTTTATGAATTTATTTTCATTGTTCAAGATTAAAGAAAATTCAGTACATTTCCTTAATTGAGAAAATTTGCCTCATTTGCCAGTCTTACTTTCTCTCATTTATTATTAACACTAACCAAACTCTAACCCATGTAACCAGTCTAGATTTTAAAGACTTTTTTATCCACAGACATATGGGAAGTATCATATATATTTTTACTTTTAAAAATTAGTTCTTTGAGAATTGTGTAAATGCATTTTGATCATATTCATCCCCTCCCTTAACTCAGGCCAGATCCACCCCTTTCCATACCTACCCAGCTTTATTTCCTCTTTCTTTTTTTTATATTTACCATTTCAGTTTTTGCTGTCCATATACTCTTGGATGTATGAACCTCCACTGGAGTGTAGAGACCTTCCAGGGACCACAACGTTCTTAAATAAAACCGATTTTTCTTCTCTTAGTAGCTAACAATTGCCAATAATTCCATATAATGGGTGTGAGGCTTTGTGCCTATCTACCCTCTCCATGCTTTCACAGCCGCTGTGAGCTTATATGTGCCTCTGCCCTTCTGTGTCTAGAAAACACTGATTTCTTGTAGTCATCCTCTGAGTACTACACTCTTGCTGTCTCCCCTTCAACAGTGATCCCTGAGCCTTGGGAAGAGAGGGTGTGGTATAGAATTCCTGTTTAGGGCTGAGCATTCCACAGTCTCTTATTCTCTATACCTTGAATAGTTGTGGGTTGCTATGTTAAATACTGTATACTGCAAAAAGAAGCTTGTCTGATGACAGTTAAGAGATGCACTAATGTATGGATATAATAATAAGTTATTAGGAATTAGTTTAACACTGTGCTGATTTATCAGAATAATAGTAATAGTTTTCTCTCTAGGACCTGTGACCTGTCTAGGTGTAGTTTCTTGGTCCTGATAATAGTGCCAGGTGTAGTTTTGCCTTATAAAAGTGGACTTTTTTATCTAATAAGAAAGTGGTTAATTTATCTCATCCTGTTCATGCACCAGTATGTGTATTTTGCTAGGCCAGTTGATAGGTAGCTTTGATTACTCATAGCTGGGTAAGGCTGATGACTACGTTTTTTCTTCAGGTAGCATCCATAACACCTAGGCAGTAGGGATGAAGCTTCCAGGTGATAGCCAGCTTGATTTCTCCATGGTAATGGATGTTCTCTATGTTCATCTTTTAAGCAAAAGTTGTTTTTGTCTTCTCACAAAATAAAATAACTCTTTAAGTGAGGTCTTTTTTTTTTAAATGTATCATTTGCTGATGCTCACTTCCATGTACCAGTTAGCAGTAGGAACATCTAGTTTTATTCATAAACTTTTATATTATAGGAAAGATTATAATGAACTGTTTCTTGATTCTCAACTTACCTTGACCATACAATGATGAATGAAAACACAAAGGGAAACATGAACTTCATTTCTAACTCAGAAATTTTAAGAAAACACACCCTTAAGATAACAGACTACCTCACACAATTCTAGAGACATACAGAAGAGTAACTCTACCCAAACTGTCCAAATGGTTGTCCCCTAAAACAATGGAAATATGTTTTTTAATATTTAAAAATTATATCTATGAAATGAAATAATTGGGTTGGCAAGACAGAGCAGAAGGTAGGAAAGTTTGCCTACAAGGCCTACAACTTGAGTTTAATTGCCAGATCCCACAAGGTGGCAGGAGAGAACTGACTCCTTCAAATTGTCCTCTGACCTGCACATGATTGCATGCATTCACACGCCATGGACCTGCACATGATAGCATACATTCACACTCCATGGAGAAGTCAAAGCTCTTGATTTTGGTTTTGACTCAGTAGATCAATACTGATTATTTTTAACCTACGCAACAAAAAAGTTGATGGTTATCTAACATATTTGTGTTGACAGTTGCATGAATTGACCCTTTTGGATTTGGCTTTAGAATGTTATAGTTTGTATATCTCCTCCTCATATTATAAGTATTTGTGTGGTATGTGTGTGCATGTGCGTGTGCATGTGTGTGCTCTTATGTGAATGCAGGTACAATATTTACCATCAACTGAAGATTAAATGGTTGTTATAAATCTTGTCCACATTATGTGAAGAGATTATATGATGAACTGTAATGTAGTGTAGTACTTAAGAAGCATGGGTAATATGGACATATCAGAACTACATTTGTGTACATATAGCCTTGGAAATGTCTTGTTTGCTTAGTTTTCTGAATTACAACACAAGGCATTGACTTCATTCTATGTTCTTTCTAGCATTTATTTCTTGTTCAATTTCGTTTAGTACTGTGGTTCTTCTGATAGAATAGCTGGGCTTTTTTTTATAAGGTGTCTCCATGTCCCTGTCATTATAGCATTTTTGTAATTGAAAACTCAAGAGATTGGGTCTAAGACTACCAGGACTATCTACAAGTGAAACTAAGACAAAACATTTAAAGATTAAATATCTCATCTGTCAAAATACTGTAACACAAGTGGGAGATTAGGTACTGGGGCAAGAAGAATCTTCAAAAACAATGATGCCCCAAACTGGGAAAGTATTATGGATATTGTTAAATTCAGAGAAACCCTAAAGCAAACAGTAAAAACAAAATAGGATTGTATTACAAAAAAGCATGCACAGTGTGGTGTGGTGGTTTGAAAGAAAATGGCCCCCAAAGGTAGTGACACTATTAGGAGGTACGGCCTTGTTGGAGGAAGTGTGTCACTGTGGGGTTTCATAAGCTCAGGATACTGCCCAGTGAGTCAGTTGACTTCCTGTTGCCTGCAAGATGTAGGACTCTCAGCTGCTCCAGCACCATGTCTGCCTGCATGCCACCATGCTCCTTGTCATGATGATAATGGACAGAACCTCTCAAACTATATGTGAGCCACCCCAAATAAATGTTTTCTTTATAAGAGTTGCTGTGGCCATGGTGTCTCTTCACAGCAATAAAACAAACAAACAAAAAGCCCAAAAAACCAACCAACCAAACAAAAACAAAAAAACTAACTAGGACAGATGTGGTACCAGGGATTAGAGTATTTCTGTGATAGGCCAAATTATGTGTTTGTTTGGGGGAATTTGGACTTTGGTTCTTTGTATTATGAAAACAGTGGAATGCTTTAAGCACTGCTTAATGAGCCATACAAATAGGATCATAGAAGACAGAGGGGCTAAGAGTTATTTGAACTGTTGGGGCTCACTCAAGGAGGTTTCAGAGAGAAATTTTAGTATGTTGCCTAGAGATCATTCTTGTGATATTTTGATAAAGAAAGTGGCTGCCTTTTGCCCTTGTCCAAAGAGTCTGCCTGAGGCTAAAATGAATAATTTTAGATTAATTTCCTTGGCAGAAGAAATTTCAAAACAGGCTAGTATAGACTTTGTTGTATGGATATTAGTGGTACAATGAAGATTTATAATGAAAAGTAGCCAGCTGAGCATGGAAAATTTTTTAAAAAGTACACTTTGAGGAGAAAAAGAGCACCAGGAAGTAGAATGGAGCTAAATCCTACGTTCAAGGAGATAAAAAAAGATATTACAAAAATGGAATAAAGGAAGAGGTGACCTCAGGGCAAGATCACCCAGCTAGGCTTCCAACTTGTGGAAAGGAATTAAAGAAAAGTTTAGAGCTGAGTGTGGTGGTTCATGCCTTTAATTCTAGCGCTGGGAAGGCAGGGGCTTGAGGATTTCTGAGTTTGATGCCAGACTAGTCTACAGAGCAAGTTAAAGGACAGCCAAGCATAGGCAGTGAAGGAAACAGAAAGATGATGAAGATGTAATTAAACAAGGGGCCTATGTTCCAGCCCCAGAAGCAGGAGAACTTGACAGCTTCTGGCTTTAGAGTCTTAAGAAAGTAGTTATGGAATAAAGCCACTGAGGCCAGGCATGTGTCAGGGGTGTCCCCGAATGGAGGCCTAGTAGAGAGGCCATTATGTGAAGCTGTGAAGTTGAAGCCTAGATTGCCTTGGAGACCCCAGGAAATTAGAGATGCCAGAGATGTGGGATACCTGACAAGGAGAGCTGCTAACAGGGAACAGAACCAGCCCAAGAAAAAGATGTGTGTTGCAAACAACAATGCTGAATGGAATTGGAGATAAGACCCTTTTGACATCAGACATAGAGATGCAAAGTTTGGAGATTTCCCAGCTGGGTTTCAGTCTTGCTTTCGTCCAGTATTTCCTCACTATGCTCCCTTCCCTATGTTTTAGAATAGTAATGTATATCCTGTGCCATTATATGTTGAAACTATGTGACTTATTTTTATTTTATAGGGAATTACAGTTAAGAGATTTCATGAATCTCAGAAGAGATTTTGAGCTTTGGACTTTTAAATATTATGGAGACTGTGGTGGACTATGGGAGATTTTTGAAGTTGGACTAAATGCATTTTCCATTATGATGTTAAGAGCTTTTGGGGGCCTGTTGTGATCTGAAAGAAAATGACCCCCAAAGAGTATGGCTTTGTTGGAGGAAATGTGTCACCATGGTGGTGGGTTTCGAGGTTTCATATGCTTACGACAAAGCCCAGTGATTTAGTTGACTTCCTGTTTCCTGCAAAATACAGCAGCCTCAGCTCCAGCAGCATGTCTTCTTGCACACAGCCATGCTCCCTATCATGATGATAATGGACTGAACCTCTGAAACTGTAACTGAGTCAGCCCTAAATGTTTTCTTTCTAAGAGTTGCTGTAGTTGTGGAGTCTCTTCACAGCAATAAAAACCCTAACTAAGACATACAGGAAAAGGGAGAGGAAACAGTACTGTTACAACAAAAAGCTAAAATCATCAAATCATCTTGAAGGGGCTTTAGGAAGATTGAGGTGGGAGATGCAGTGGGCAAAAACAGCAGAGATGTCAAGATGCTTTTGACTGCTTTGAGCTTTAAATTAGACCACCACCAAACAACATGGAAAGATAACAAGGTGTAGATTTCCACTTGGGTTTCTTAGGAGCACGTTTTTACCTCATCACTAAATTGGTTAATTTCTATTTTCTCCAGATTTCTTGTGAAATAAAATACAAATCCTGTTCCTGAGCACTACTGGTGGTCATGCATTGCTATAAATGATGCTTTTCATTTCTCAAACCACCTTCTTTTTTGAAGTTCCATTTCAGGATTCTGTGCTATGCTAACCCTGTAGTTTATCTACTGGTATTAAATTAAGAAGAGAACATATAGTCTGGTGAAGGGGCTGTCTGTAGGTGCCATGTAGGGCCGCAAAGGTGGCAAAAGGAAGCTCCTGAAACAGCCCAAGAAGCAGGTCAAGGAGATGGACGAGGAAGATAAGGCTTTCAAGCAGTAACAGAAAGAGGAGCAGAAGAAACTCGAGGACCTAAAAGCCAAGGCCACGGGCAAGGGACCCCGGCCACAGGTGGAATTAAGAAGTCTTGCAAAAAGTAAGCTGTTCCTCATATTTGAGATGGTGACCCTCTTCCACTCCTATTTAAACATCTGGATTCCCTGCCATAACATCTTTGTCACCTACAGCTAGAGTGAAGTGTTACCCTGGAGCCTGTTAAACATCTGAATTCCCTACTATAACATCTTTGCCACCTATAGTTAGAATGAAGTGTTATCCTGGAGCCTGTTGTACATTGTAATAAACTTTTGTAAAAAAATAAAAATTATAATAATAAATAATACTATGGCTCATTGTCTCTAGTGTTCAGCCATTCCTACCTCAGCTGTGAATTTAAAGTAAACTCAGTCCGAAATTCTACCAGAGCTGCTTCATCTTTGTTATACTCTAAATTCTGTATCACTTTGAATTAAACAAACTCATTAAAAGGCAAAAAAAGAAGAAGAGAGTATATAAGATTTTGTGTCTAATAGGAAACATTTTAATAAAATCAACTTTCTCTTAGCCAATGGCAAGTAAATTTTTGGCCAGTGAGTATTACCTTAATTACTGATAACCTACTGCTTGGCCCTTGGTAGACTTTCTACTTTTAGTGAATAATTCTTTTTTGTTTGTTTGTTTTTTGTTTTTTCAAGACAGGGTTTCTCTGTGTAGCTTTACGCCTTTTTCCTGGAACTCACTTGGTAGCCCAGGCTGGCCTGGAACTCACAGAGATCCACCTGGCTCTGCTACTGAGTGCTGGTATTAAAGGTGTGTATCACCACCACCCATCGGATAATTCGTAGAATGTTCACATCACCTCACCTCTAAGATCATTACCTTACGTGAAGTTCTAGTTCAGGTGACATGGAAGGTGGGAATATCTGAAAGTCTTATTAGATTTGCAGAACTGTTTAGGGAGGGCACTTCATGCTAGGATGCTGAGTAATCTTACTTCTGTCTACTGGGCTTCCTCACACATCTATTTACTATCTTTTAAAATTGTATCTTAATGCTAAAGCTGTCATTATAAATTGCAAAACAAGTTGAATAAATCAGCCCATCCATACACATTGCTGTGCACAATAGAACATTTGGAGACCCATGTAAAATAAATATAAACTGAGATGTCCATATGAAACTGTGAAAGGTTCATTACTCTTTGGAGCTATTGACAAAAATCAATATACATCACTTATATTCATGTGAAAAAAAATCATTGTTTTGATTTTAACACTCACGAGAGCATAGTTCCAACAGCTTAACAGAGTTGCTTTCACATTTGATTTTAGACTAGGCTTTCTAACACACACACACACACACACACACACACACACACACACACACATGAGTGAGAGAGAGATCGAGAAACAGAGGGAGAGAGAGAGCACATCCAATCTACCTTATCTGTCTTATATCTATCTGTGCGTTTGGGTATCAGTAACATTTAGCTGCCTCTTCTTTTAAATAGTAGGTACCAGAGTAATATAGACCTGCTGTACTTCGAAGCAATAGAATGCTATCCATTTCAGTGTTATGTGCTCTGGCTTCCACAGTTTTATAAACTCAGTCTTCAATAACAGCCTTTGTCAAAGGATTTTCAGTTCAAAATTGTACTTTTAGTCATCTGCACCCAAAATAGCAGTCCTTTACTGGTGTGTGTTTACCTATCTGTGAGTAGGCAATTTAGAAATGAACTAGCTTGCTTTTCTCAGCACTGGACAGTCATGCAAGCTCCTATTTCTATTCCACATTTTAATGGTTTCTTTGGCATATTATTGAAGCTCATTTCATGAAATGCTTGTTAATGCTTGATAGTCTGAGGTTACCGTCTCCCAAATGCAACTCATCTTTCTTTTAGACACCCTTGCTTTGGTGAAACTGTTCTGCCAGCCCAAGTTAGGAAATGTGGTGATAGTTTATTTGTGCTGAAATGCGACATTTTATTTGGTTGTTAATAAATAAACTTTGCCCAGAGATCAGAGGACAGCAAGACATAAGCAGAAGTCAGGCAGTGGTAGCCAATGCCCTTAATCTGATCACATGGCAGGCAGAGTCTCTGTGTGGTCAAGGACACAGCCAAGCGTGGTGACACCAGCCTTTAATCCCAGTACCAACCATAGGGACCTGGAGGTCAGTATTGACAGGCAGTGACAAGGAAGTCATGTGGCTGGGCTTAGAGCCAATGAGAAGGCAGAACAGGAAGGCAATAAAAGCACAGGTCAGATGGGAAGAAGCTCTCTCTGTGGAAGCTACTGCTGGTGGTAAGTCAAGGCTAGTTGTGGCTATTTCTATTTGCTCTGATCTCTTTGGCCATTTCCTCTGTATTTGGCTCTGTGTTTCTTATTTAATAAGACTGTTTAGAAATTTGTTTACATGGAAAGACAAGCATTGTGGGGTAAGGGCTCCCTTTACTACTTTGATTAGTCATCTTATGTTATTCTTACCTCAGTTTGTAAGATAGAAGTTGGCAGGGCTGTTATTCACTTGCTTGAGTTTCTGTGTTGGGACTCTGGGTTGAATTTTTTCCATATGAAGTCCTGGAGGTAAGACTTGGTCAACTCACTGTCCTCAGAGTTATAAGAGGTGAAGTAAATACAGCAATTATGACATCACTGTAAACACCAGGATGTCTTCCTACAGGAACACTTCTTCAGCTCTGTGCTGTCTCCCTAGCTCAGCAGGTGGATGTGAGCTTGGAGCTAGAAGTACCTGGATGTGAACATGATTGCTGCCACTTTCTTGTTCTATACCTTGGGCAAGAGTTCACGAAATTTCAGTATCCTTATCTCTAAATAGGGGCAGGACTTTGTTTTGCCCCTATCTGTGAAGTTTAGTCAATCTTTGCTAGCTTTGATATGTGTTTCATTGTAAGCATTCAGCAAATGAGGATATTAGTTTTCTTTTCTTCATATTTCCTATTTACTTTCTAGATTCTGGAATCCTTCAACACAGGGACAAAAATTACACCTCCATTTTTTCCCTTCATGTGTCTCATAGGAGGGAACAGAAAGAATATCTAGTAAATATGTTAGAATGTAAACAAGTGAAATTGAGGCTAGCTGAGCTTGTCTTAAGAGGTACAAAAGAAACAGACTTTCTAACTCTAAAAGGGCTTTTTACCTTTTTCTTTGGGGGGATTCTGAAGAAAAAGATACTGCTTTTACCCTCTGTTTATCAACTGTTGGTGCTCTCTGAGTTACAGAATGAGAAAACATGAGTCTTTGAACATACCCATAAGCTCCTGCACATTACATTGTGCTTTGCAGAATGGGTATTTCTTTTGAACATTTTTTTAAAGCTGGCAATGAATGTAGGGTGAAAAAGGTCAAGGAAAGACACCCTGTCTATGACTTGACCCCAGGACCAAGGCTTGAAATCCCACCAATCCCTGAGCTTGCCCCAGAGTCAGGCTATAGAATCCCACCAATCTCTGAAGGTCTCTGGGCAAGAAATGCCACCAATACCTGAGCACAAAATCCCACCAATCCCTGTACTTGCCTCAGAATCAGACCACAAACCCTACAAATCCCAAGCTACTCTGGAAAGCTCCACCTCCTCCAAGAAACCCAATATAAACTCTATCATGTTCAGTTTGCTGCTGCTTCTCACCCTAGAGGCAGCCACTGTCCTGGATTTTTCCTTCCCAATAATTCTCTTGAGTGAGGTTTGTTGTGCAGCATGGAGCATGACTATAACACTTTCACTGGGGGAAACTTTCCCTAGAAGAGCGTGGTTGTTACACTCCGAGGACCCAAGCAGAGCTGTGACACTTTTCCAAGGCAGAACGGAGCAGAGCTGTAATAGCTTTGCTGAGGAAACTTTCCCCTAGCAGAGCAGAGCTATAACAGCTTGGCTGGAAAAACCCTCTTCTGCCTGTCAGAACAGAGTTGTTCCACTTGCATTGGGAAAACCTTTCCCTGGAGCAGAGCTGTATAAGCTAAGGCTCAGAACTGCCAGGATACCTTTCCATCTGAGCCCCAATGCTTATAGAGATGACACACACACACACACCTTTAATGCCAGCAGTTGGAGGTGGAGGCAGGCAGATTTCTGTGAGTTCAATGCCAGGCTAATCTACATTGTCAGTGCCAGGACAGCCAGGGCTATGTGGAGAAACTCTGTCTCAACTCACCACACCACCACCTAAAAAAAAGATTTATTTTCAATCGTGTGCTTGCATGTATCTCTGTGTAGCTATATCCATGTGAATGCAGGTACCTGCAGGGACTAGAAAAGGGCACTGGATACCCTGGAGTTAGAATTAGGGGAGGTGGTGAGCTTCCTGATGTGGGCATTGAGAATTGAACTTGGGTCCTCAGGAAGAGTAGCATGTGCTCTTAATCTCCAGCCTTAGAATGGAGATTTAACTTGTGCTCTGTTTTGTCCTTAAAGTGACAAACATACTAACAAAAATGTAAAGTGGGAAGGAACTTTATCCTCCAGATTTGCAAAGTGTGTGTAACAGGAGACAACCCCACATCTCTGCATCATCTTCTGGTATCCCAGCGTGACACAAACTGAGCTGGGGAATGTAGAAGTTTTCCACAGTGTATCTCAACATTGAGACCCAATGACACACACACACACACACACACACACACACACACACACACACACACACACAGAGAAGGAGAGAGAGAGAGACAGAGAGAGAGAGACAGAGAGAGAGAGACAGAGAGAGAGAGGCAGATGTTCTTCTCATGCTCTTGAATAAGAAATCTATTATATTTTATTGACGATTACAAGTGGTTTTAGGGATAGAATATTACTACTGTATCTAAGGAGGAGTCAAGAATAATTAGATAGTTTTTGGTGGTAGAAGCATCTTGTGTAAAGAGAAGGGATGTCACATACTTAAGATGAGATACTTAGTAATAATTAAATATAAGAAGTGAGTCAACCAGGAAATGGAGAATTTAAGAATCAAAGTAGGCTTCTTTCTCTGGGCAGGTTAGTCATTGAACATGATTGACATAGTCTTGCTTCATGGATAAAATGAGTAAAGCCAAACCAGACTTTCCTAGTATACACATCTCTCTTGCTAAGGGAAGGGCTGTCTTCCCAATGGGAGAAGTACAATGCAGTGGTGGACACCAGTGGTTGCAGCATAGTCAGGAGGAGACAGATGTGTAATGACTGGGCATAGGTTTCAGCTATGTTAAGATTCCATGCCTCAGCCATGAGTATGAACCCAGCCAAAAGTCAGAGTCTGCAGCAACATTATCTGGTGTAAAGGCAGTCAGTGACTGGAAGAGAGAGCAGATAGTGTAAATTCCATGAGCTTCCCAAGTTGAATCGTAGATGAGTTGAACAACTTTGGCAAGGCAGCACAGGTTCTGGTGAATAGGATTTGGAGGGGAGACAGGATAATCACACAGACACAAAAGCTACCTCCTTCATTAGCAGCATTGCATCCAAGGTCTGCTTCTAAGGGGTACTTGCTGTATACAGGGTAGGAGCTCTGGTTTGAAGGCAGTGGAAGAGACAATGGCTTATTGAATGAGTTTAAGTGCTAGGTACTTACACGATGATAGGCCCATCTATGCTTCAGACTATGGAAAGCTTTGAAGGGCAAAGCTGAAGAGATTATGAAGAGATTATATCAATCTGTGTGGCTTTAGTTACTGCCATAACATGACTGTGCTCAGGCTTGACATACATCCTGGGCAATGTTGTGACCTACACAAATGAAAATGCACTCATGAGCTGACCATGAAATGTTACACACAGCTTAGATGTCACCACTGATTTTGGGCAAGGGACATATCCCTTGTTGAAAGTTATTTAGATGTGCCTAGCCAATAGCTCTCACAGAAAGCAAAGTGACCTGGGTGAGGAGTGACTCAAGAAGAACTTAGGGTTGTGTTCTAATACCACTTCAGTGTGCTTTCTGCTTCAGTTTGCAGCTCTGATGAGAGAGATATGCAAAATCCAAGGGAGAGGCAGGATATATAGGATTTATGGACACTTCACTGGCCTTTTTCCTTTGCCTGAAAAGGGAAGGTAATGAAAACCTTTACAGGATAGTATGTGATAAGTGCCATGGGGATAGTGCAGGCCCACTGGTTAGCACAATGCTTGGAGCACTTTAAGTATTCAATGAAATATCTCCAGTTAAAATTTTCTAAGAGCTCCCATCCAAGTACTAACCAGGCTTGACCCTGTTTAGCTTCCAAGATCAGATGAGATCGGACACGTTCAGGGTGGTATGGCCGTAGACATCCAATTGGCGAGAAAGAGGAGGGATTGATGTATGAGCAGGAATTGTTGAGACCAAGATTGGAAAAAGCACAGGGACAAATAGCCATACTAATTGAAACACATGAACTATGGACCAAAGGCCCCCAACTGGATCAGGCCCTCTCTGATTGAGACAGTTGATTAGCTTGAACTGTTTGGGAGGCCCCTAGGCAGTGGGACCGGGACCTTAGTACATGAGCTGGCTGTTTGGACCTGGGGCTTATGCAGGGACACTTTGCTCAGCCTGGGTGAAGGGAGGAGGGGACTGGACCTGCCTGGACTGAATCTACCAGGTTGAGCTGAATCCCCAGGGGAATCTTTGCCCTGGAGGAGATGGGAATGGGGAGTGGGCTGGGGGGAAAGCATGGGAGGGGGGGCAGAAAGGGGGAGGACAGGGGAATCCGTGGCTGATATGTAAAATTAAATTAAATTATAAAATAAAAAATATATATAAAAATTGTAAAACAAAAAAAAAATTGTAAGAGACAGGTGCTTGGAGACAGAGAAGCCCTGACTGTAGTCCCCCTTCTACCGTTCAGCAGCCTGTGAACCCTGTCCACTTATTTACGACAGCATTGGCTCTGTGATCTTTAACATGGAAATAGTATTTGTGCATATCTTGCAGAGGTATGAAGGGGTTAAATTGCTATAAAGTAGTCAGCACATGAGAATAACAATCACACATATGACTTTACGTGACATCCTGGTTAGACAAGTATAAATGCAAAATGTTAATACTAATCCCCAAAGTTTTACTACCATAAACTATCAACAGAAATTTGCTCATAAGCCATCTGCTTGCCGATGAGCTGCTGTTGAAAGAGGTACTGTACTGTAGGGCCCTCATAATGCTTTTTGTAGTAATCAGCATTTGTCTGTATCAGTAGGAGTGGCACAGGAGTTGAAGCTTCCAGACTTTTCACTGCTAGTTTGATCACAAAGATATATTTTCTGTGTGACCATAAGGGCATTGGATGACCTTCCTGTGCCTTAAGGCGTGTAGACATATGCCTTCTGCCTAGCTTCAAAAGCCTAATGCTTACATGGCCTCTTTGAAGTTGAGTGTATGTTCTAGAGAGTGCAGAGTATGGCCAGAGGCAAATCTGGCTCTTTGTTTAAAAAAGAAGAAAGGCCAAGGTAGTAACATATTGGTTGCTGATCAGATGAACCCAATAAAGTACTCACATGAGTCTGAATCTGTCTGCAAACCCATGTGCATTTGTGTATAGTGCATGCATATGTATAAATTATACACACATTTGTATTAGTGTGTACATATGTACACTGACATGTATTTATAGTTATATTCAGAAATGTGTGTCCATGAAAAGTATATATTAAATATAATTAGCACAGATTTTCTTATTTTTCAACTTCCAAGTTTACCATATGTATAGCAATTTGAAAATGCAAACTATAATGTGATATTGCTTTAAATATATTTAAGTTGCACATATGATAATAAAGATCATTCTAAAATAGTTTAAGTCTTTGGAGCCCAATCCTTCAAAGCCTTGAACAGCATAAAGCTTTTATTTCATGTGTGTTCGTACAAAGTATAATGCAGAAGTGAATTATCATCACTGTCATAGGGGCCTGAATACCTACCTCCCTTACCATAGTCCCGCACAGTGGGTAATGTTCCAAGAGTCAATTTTAGGATAACTCATGCTAGATAGTGATGTTTTCTTTAGTCATGGCTCTATGGTAAAGCATATTTGAAGAGGAAGTGGTATTTTGCTTTATGGATGTCAGATTCGCATACTGTTTTTCAGACCAACAATTACACAATTACAAGACTAGTTCTTTCCTTCAAGTATTTCAGTGTTTAGTAGTTGTCTCACGATACAGAGACACATAAGTCTACTAAGCATGCCAAAAGAATAGATTCATTATCTTCAGTTTTCCAAGTCATGGCCATCCATTTTGTGCTATTAGAAAATGTTTCCAAATTTTCTTTTTTTATTTTTAGATGGATAGGGTAGGAATGAATAAAGAAGCATCTGTTCACTGGCATGTAGAAACAAAGAATCTTCTATCCTGGAACAGCACAGAGAAGCTACCTTTGTTACGATATTTTCAACCCCATTTCCACCTTAGAGACAAATAGAAAATATCTATGCCTAGTAAGCTACCTGTTATATTTTTATTGAAGTACCTGGTGGCTGAAATATACCTCTTGAACCTACATGTCCTCATCATTCACATATGAAACACTTACACTAATGATCTTCATTTCAGGTTGTTACTTTGAAAACAGTACAGTGCCTTAAGAATCCATGTGGTGTTTATTTAATCCTTTCAGAAGGTCCTCATCACAGTGAAAAATCCTTCTGGCTCTTGCCATGCAAAGGCTTTAGCAGCGGAACATTCCCTCACAATGGCGTTATAAAAGACAAAATGCTGTTGCAGTTTATCAGTGTTCAGCTTTAGAGTGTGCAGTTCCTTTTATGTCCAAAGCTAACATTTCATGAGTCCAAGCTAAAATTTGGTCTTCTTTTTGTTGTTGTTGGAAGATTTCAAAGATACAGCATTTGAAAATTCCTTAATTAGATCTAAGACTTTAGTTATACAGAGATCTGGCTTTGTAAGTAGAACGTATTTACTTGGCAGTTGCTTTATTTAGTGATGCTGATTTTGCACTATAAATACCAACAAAAACTCCAGCATGCTGACACCCCAATAGCTTTTTTTCTTTTGAAAACAGAAAACAAAGAAATCAGAGAAGATTTATGGAGAGTGCCCAAATTGAAACCTCTTTGGAAACATCTTTCCTGTGTTTTATTTTAAATGGAGTACATGGATGGGTAATGCCAAGCTTGAAGTGTACATTAGAATATATTTCTATAAAAACACATCACACAATCAGCATTCATAGAGCACCACCACTCAGCTCTGGAAGACTTGCATATCCATGGGTCATCCCTGGGGAACAGGCTGTACATAAATACTAACTGCCCATTCACAGTTAGTGTGAATATGAAGTCCTTTAGGCCAAGATAACATGCACACAGTGTGACATGCCAGTACCCAGCTGCATTAGTGCCAACCCCAGTGTGTTTTGTACTTGACATTATTCTTTTCTCACTAAAGCAACTTGCTGTTTTCAGACAGTGGTTAAAAGACAATAATTGTAAGATGTATGGAGTAAAAATAATGGAACAACAGCACTAATGATGGTACAGAAAACCATGTAGGGAAGAAACTGTATGGAGTGTGCATCACTGAGATGTCCTTGTCCTTAAGCATAAGCAAGAGCTCCAATCCAGTATCTGATACTTGTGTTCATAGCAGGTCCTTAATAAATATTTGTGGTAAAATCAAAAGCTTAAAAACAAAACAAAAAACAAAGACAAAAAGACTCACAAGGGATTATAGACGCAGTCACTAGTATGTGTCTTTATTTTTGCAAAGTATTCAATGCAAACATATAGTGATAAATGTGATATAGATAGATGGATAGATAGATATGATAGAAGATAGATGGATGGATGGATAGATAGATCTGATACTCACAAATTCATACATATGAATTCTCAGATGGTCACACTGCTCTGTTCTCCAAAGGACTGTGATTCAGAGAACATGAATGAGCATTACCCAGCACAATTGTAGCCAACTTTTACACCTTGTCCCTGTGAAATAGGGACACCTTTGGCTTATGATCCTCTTTTCTCATAATATCCATTTTCTCATGAGTACAAAATATTTACAGGATAGTTCTCTGGGTTGTCTTGGACTGATTCAGAGATGCTTTCTTGACTCTTAGTCTCCTGGCTTCCAATAAACTATAGACGTCATTACTGCCTTACTGCCCATCTGTTAATAGCAATTTGATTTCATATAACTGGTGCATCTGAAACTGTCCAGTCTTACCAGACTCAGATGATTAAGCAATCAATCAGCACACAGTAAACTTGATTCGTGTTATTCTATTAGCATAATAATGGTTGGTTTCTGAGTGTTTGTTTCCATCAGGCATCTCTTAAATTCTAGAAGTCCACCTAATTTCTAGACATCTTTTAGATGCCCCGTGTCATAGGCTGGCTATTTATTTATTGCTTTATTTATTATTGATCATGCCATTTTTTCTCTTTCTCATGGTTATGTCTCTGGACACACTTCCTTGTTGAGTTCAACTAGAGATAGCTATGTGACGATGTTTGGGACTAGAGTTTTCATATAAGTTATATTAATCTTTTCTAGGCCTTTCCCATAAAACCTGTACTTATCTTTCACTTTTTACTGCCATTTATGTATGCTTAATACTCAAGATTTCAAAGAGAACTGGGTAGCTCCAAGGATGGATGTGTCTCAGTGTCTGAAATGTCCTCTATTGGCTTATATCTTGAATGCCTGTTCCCTGTCTTTTCGCACCATTTGGAAATCTTTAGAGCCTTTAGGATACAGGATCTAGAAGCAGGTACCTAAGGTGGCCCTTTGAAGATTCTACATGGTCCTGGTTCCATCCAACTTTCTTTGCTACTTGGTCTAGGACATGTGAATACCTACTGTCTGACACACATGCCACTATGGAGCTTCTCCTTCATGCTTTTCCCACCATGCTGGATAGAAACCTCTGTGACATCCTGAGACAAAGTAAACCTTTCCTTCTTGATGTTTTTCTTTCAGGTAGTTGGTCAGAGTGACAAGGAAAATTACTAACACACTGTGTGGAATGTCTTTACATTCCTGGAGAAAGAGCTATTTGGAATTTCTGAACAACACATATACATGTGTTTCAATTATGCAAAGTGACTAAGGTCTAAAGCTCTGCTGGGAAGCATTGTGCCTATAGTTAGCAAGGGTTGACCTCATGCTAAATGTTCTTACCTCTCATTACTCCTAAATTCCATATTTCTTTAACATATCTAATCCCCCTTAGAATCCATTTATTCCCCATCCATTATCAATATTTCCAGTAATATCAGTTATGGTTTTACAAGCAACCACAAAGCAAACAAAACAAAACCCAACCAACCAAACAAACAACTAACTAACTAACCAACCAAACAAACAACTAACCAACTAACCAAACAACCAACAAACTAATCATTTTCACTCTTTAATTCCCTTCATGTAATATCTAAAATGCCTATTTTCTCCATCTTCAATTTGACTCAGTTTCATTGTCTTAATAAGGTCTAATGAAGTAGTCATCTTGCTCTCTTTCCTAACTGTCCATACTAAGTTAATTGCTCTCTCCCTAGCACTCACACACTACTTTGACTATAACTCTCATGTCGTGCTTATTTCTCTGGATTCTTTGCAGGTATTTCCCAACTGACTATGGGATGCTAGAGGGCAAAGCATTAATCTTATTTATTTTAGATACAGAATACCTACTTTTGAGAGTGTCAGTGAAGCATTTAAAACAGGTTTGTTGAATTACTTTTTAAGGCCACATAATTCATTAACAAAGAAAAATAGTCTTTTTTGACACATAAGGAAGGTATAATTTCCAATTTGTAATAAACATGTATCTATTTTTATAATAATCATGTTTACTTACATTTAAGAAATGATTATTGTGTTTGATATTGTGCTGAAATCTCTATGGAATTCATCTTGTTTAATTCTTAAAATGACCCTATGAAGTGGCTACCATTGCCATATCCATTTTAAGTAATGTGTGAATTAGTTTGCAGTTATGAACAAACTACAGTGTAACAAGTAGCCCCCAGAGGCTCTGGAGGAAGTTGTAATTGATTTTTGTCTCCAAGGTAGCAAAACATTTGAGAATTTCCTGACTTCTTTTTGACTACCACAACTTAACAATTTAAAAAGTATATAAAGAAAATAATATACAACATGGAATATTATATTTGATATTTTCAAGGTTAAGTTTGGCTATTCTTATGTTTATTAATTGCTCCTGATATATTTTGAGACTACTAGATACATTGTAAATCTCTGAGAAAAGTCATCATTTGACTTAAAACTGTTCATGAAAAATGGGGGAGCTTTGCTTTTTTGAGTACATTAAAAATTCTCTCCACATAATCTTTCACCTATGGTCTGTCATGTCTATTGGATATGCTGGGGTAATGGTGGCTTAGAGGTTGAGGGAGTAGCCAACCAATGACCATTCTAGCCTAAAACCCATATCAGGAGAGTAAGCCCATCCCTGACATTGCCTGGAGCACCAACCCTCAGGCTGGATGACCCAGAGACCTAGGATAGAACCAAAAAGTCTGGAGAAAAAAAGTCAATGTAATGATGTTCAATGATATTCTACTATACACATAGAATGGTGCTTAGCAGAGAGGCTTCATCCACTAGCTGATTGAAACAGATGTAGAACCATAGTGAAACATGAGATTGAGCTTGGGGAATACTACAGAAGAGGGGAAGAAAGGATTATAGGTGCCAGAGGCGTCAAGGACACCACAAGAAACTCACAAAATCAATTGACCTGGGCTCATAGGGGCTCACAGAGACTGAAAGACAACCAGGGAGCCTACATGGGACTGACTTAGGCACTCTGCATATGTGTTACAGTTGTGTAGCTTGGTCATCTTGTGGGACTCCCAACAGTGGGAACAGGGGCTGTCTCCAATTCTTTTACTGACTTTTGGGACCCTATTCCTCATATTGGGTTGCCTTGCCCAGTATTAATACATGGGGAAGTGCTTAGTCTTACTGCAACTTGATATGCCATGGTTTGTTGATACTCATGGGAGACCTGCCCTTTTCTGAACAGAAAAAGAGGAGTAGATTGGATGGAGATAACAGAGGGGTAATAAGAGGAGGGACTGGAAGGAGAGGACAGAGGGGAAATCACAATCAGGATATAAAATAAATAAATAAATAAAAGTAAATTTATTTTTAAAAAATGTTCTTGACCACATGATTCAGAGTAGAGCTTCAAAGGGAAGAATTAGTAGGTTATCTGACAAGAGCTGAACATCACTGAATATTCATTGATAAGCAAGTCTTTTGTATCTAAATAATTGATCCTAAATGATGTCACAATGCCTGATACTTATGTGGTAAATAAAAATATTTTGTATTAATAACAGTCAATATTAAAACAATGGAACCAACTATGCCACTCGGTAGAACAGATAACAAATTATTGCTGAAACCTTAGTAGATTATTATTTGCATTAGGCCAGAAATATGAAGACATGGTTATTTGCCCAAGGAACTGAGAGCTGACTGAGTTAAGAGGAAACATGCAGTACAGGGTATCAATATTGTTGCTTTATTTTCTAAACTAATTCTTTACTCTTGTTCTCCTGTCCCTAAATTCTAACCCTTGTTCTAGTATTCTTGTCCTACTCCATGGTCTCCATATTCACTTCATGATGGCTAGTGCCAACCTCTATAGTCACCAGCTGGCAAAGTCATTCTGGACTTCTTTTCTCTCACCCTCCAGAAGCCCCCAGTGTATTCATTCATTTATCCCACTTACTTCTCTCCTTCCTGGAAAATTTCACTTGATCATATCTGCTACCACTCTTCTCTTTCTTAGTTCCAGGGGCTCTATTGCATGCTTGGTTGTCACTTTTCACTATTACCTAATGTATATCATCTCTAGAGGAATGGTCTCATCTTCCTAATTAGATTGCAGGATCATAGACTTTAGGGCCTGCATCTTTGATGTACCAGAATCCCCCACAGTAAAGAAGAAGGGCAACTAATATTTACTGAGCTCCTGCTGTGTGCCAGGCTCTATGCTAGATTCCTCATAAATATTATCTGGCTCAATTCTCACAGCAACTCCATGAGTTATGCATTATTAACTTATTCCCAGAGATAAGGAAACCAAGGCCTCAAGAGGTTAGGTACATTACTACACATCACACAGCTAGTCATTAATTGAGCTGGTCTTCTAGCACAGTCCTGTCTGTTTCCAAAGTTCCTGATTTTTCAAATAGGCTTTACATATATATATATACATATATATATATATATATATATATATATATATATATATATATATAATAGCACTTCAGCTCCATTCATCACTCCCTCGAGTAAAACTTTTATGTTATTTCACATTTCCCAGATATATAAAAGGCACTGTTATTACTTATCCAAGTAGATTTTCAACCTACATTGTCAGGACTGTGCCCTCTGCTTTGTGAGTGTCCATGTGTGTATATTTGAATGTAGAGAACCTTTAACATTTACTTGTAACATGACTGACCAATGGCAATCTAGAAAACTGAATTGTAGCAGAGATGTCTTTAGTATTCAAAACTCTTGTTAGCCTGAATTACACTATTTAGGACAATATTTAGATTTTGCCAATCATCTACTTAAAATAAAATGCCTATAGAGTAGTATTATAGGGCAATTGAAAGAAGCCTAAATCTCCTGGCAAACAAATCCAAAGAAAATGGAATCAATATAAAATAAAACTGTAAATGACAGATGAAATTTAATGAGATTCTATTATTTTGTTCTTTAAAAAGTCTTTTCTGGTATTTTATTTTGGTTAAAGGTAATTTTCATGGTATCCATTTTAATGGATTCTGAATATCATCAAAAATATCAATCAAAACTTTGTCACCTTCCTTGCCTACAGAGTTCCCTTCGTTTAGTATGATATGAAAATTTATCCCCTATTTGAACTTCCCTCATTATTCTTGGCTCTTCCAACCTGGAGTTGGGTATGACTGTTATGGCACCTAACTGCATGCATCTGAGACTGAACGATGAAGATTAGGTTGAGGTGCCATGAACTTGGTGAGCTAAAGAATAAGGCAGCCATGGAGAACTCAACCCTGCCAGGTCAACAGTGTTTCCTCTGCTAGATCTTGTTAGGCAGAGCTGCTGCTACAGAAGCCATTGGAAGCTCAGCATTTGCTACTCTATTGTAGTTGTTTGAGGCCCTAAGAGGCTGCACATTATTTGTATGTTAGTTTTATACTACCCAATCTTAAGGATGTCAATACATTTTGACAGCTTGTCTATTTCCAAGGCTTGAAGAAACATTGATTCTATATTTCAATGTATCATTAACAATCATTTGTAAATAATGAGTTTCATGCTCTGAAGAAAAATGATTAGTCTTTCTTTTTTCTCCGTGTGTGTGTGTGTGTGTGTGTGTGTGTGTGTGTGTGTGTGTGTAGGTAGTGCTGGTTAGGGGTTGGGGTTAAGACTCTGCAGTATAATTTCTGTGACTTCCAATTTGGCATCTTATGCTGTCACTATGAGCTCATGATTTCAGGTGAGAAATAAACCATAGCTTGTGAACCCTCAAGCAAAAGAGATGAAAATTTCATCCGATTGTCCTAAAGAATAAAAATGATGGAGATAAAAACAGAAAATATTTGACATGGACAAAGTTGTTTCTAACTAGAGCGTTTTTCAAAGTTTTCTGAGGGCATCAATTTGCTCTTCAAGCAAATCATTTAGGACAGAACTCATGAGAGCATCAGCAAATGATCTTCTTCAGCCTGCAATTAGATTAGTCATGCACTTGTGGCCTTGGATGAAGGGTCATTTGTATTCCAGAAGAATCCATGTGCCACAGGTTTTAGAAAGAAAACTCCTAAAACATAAACCAAGAATTAGAAATGTAGTTTCCCATTAAAGAAAATTTAAAAATTTAAAATTTTTAGTTAAAATATAATATAATCCTGTCATTCCCCTTCCCCTGTTCTTGCGACCCCTTCTGTGCCTTCTCACTCCAGTTCTTCCCACTCCCCAATTCTCACTTAAACCACCCTTTTAATTTTTAAAAGTTTCCTTCCATAAAGCAAAGGAAGACGTAAATGTTGTAGTGGAGATATTATCAAACACAGATTATTATTATTGCCATCACAACGCCATAGTCATTTGTTACCCTGCCCAATGTGTATTTACATATCTACTTTCTCAGTAATTGAGATGAAAAAGTTCTAGTAGCAGAGAAATGCACCTTGTATGCTGTTTATCTTTTCATTCTTCCTGTTCTCATCTCAATAGATAATCATTCAGAATTTTAAAAATTAATTGGGGTCTTGCAGAAGGGAATTGCTGCGTGTTGTTGGAAAGTCTGTGGGAGGAGTAACTGGTTGTATGGCCTAGTGAACTGTGCCTGATTTTGGCCTGTGTCTGCTCTTGAAGGTTGAGATGGTTGTAAGACCTATTGAAATCTTCTGAATACTGGACCAAAACGACGGGCAAAGTCTGTGCAAATGCTGCAGTTCTTGACTTTTGTTTTAAAAATTTCTTAAAACTGTTTACCAGAGCTTCAAGTATTTATTATTGCTCTTACTTGAAGTGACAATCATTTCATTAAATAAAGATAGTGTTAGCTGCTATATGGAAAATATATGTCATAGTATCAATTTATATTCTTCATATTTGTCAATTATAAAACATCACAATTTAAGTGGGCATGGTGTCCCACTGTAATGTCAGTATTTAGGGGACTGAGACAGGAGGCTCAGTATTAGGAGAGCCTAGGCTTAATGTGAAGCCCTTTCTCAAACTTAAAATAAAATAAAACAAAATGAGAAAGCCAAAAAAAAAAAAAAAAAGAAAACAAAATAAAACCACAATTCTTTCATATTTAAGAAACATACAAATAGGCAACTCTGGTGAGCAGACCTTACACTTTTATACCTCCTGTTTGCTGTTCACTGAATGGGGAATGATTACATACATAAGAATATTTGTTGATAATGTTAATCAAAAAATAAGGAGCCGTGAATTTGAATGGGCGTTCATGGGGAGGGTGAGGTGTCTTTTATTTTTGACCTTATTCTAAGAAGACTCTAGTGCGGTGGTTCTCCATTTGTGGGTAGAGACCTGTTTTGGGGGTCAAACTACCCTTTCAGAGTAGCACAGTTACAATTATGAAGTAGCATTGAAAATAATTTTATGGTTGGGAATCATCACAACATGAGGAACTATATTAAAGGGTAGCAGAATTTGGAAAGTTGAGAACCACTGGACTAGTGTGTTCTGGGCTCTGAAGGAAGTGATTCATACCTGCATCTCAGATGCAGGCCATAATCAACTGTCAGCATCACCTGGGAGCTTGATGAAATGCCCAATACTGTGGCTCATCCCCACCCTGGCAGCAGAGAGCTGTCAATGTAGCCAACTCTGCAGGAATCCCTGCACACTCTAGTCTCAGAAGCAAGGCTTTCACCTTCCTTTTGTGATTCCTCACCACAGCTCAGCAGTTGGGAGACTAAAGCATTGTGCAGGTCATAGAGCTATTATACAGTTCTCTCTAGTCAACTATTCATCCTGTTTCACTACTCAGTTATCTTCATGGGGGAAAGCTTATCCTCTCTTAGTTCTCAATTAAAGCATCTTTTTTGTTTGTTTCGAGACATTAAGACTACTAGGTAGTATACTGGCTTCAAACTCACAATCCTCCTACCTCAGTAATTGTCAGCATGCCCAAATAAACTAAATCATTCTTAACACAGTCTAAACTAAATCATTCTTAATACAGTCTGTTCCAAATAACCTTTATGCTTATAAATCTCTCCTTGTCCTTCGATTATTTTTTATTTTGTCATATAGTAGTTTAATTTTTATGTAACAATGCAAGTATCCATGAGGACAGAAACCATTTTCTTTTGACTTGTCTTGTAGTATCTATTGTACCCAGCACAGCATCTACCACATAATGTGCGCTTAATAGATACTTGAGTAAATTAACAATTGCTTTTGCCCTTTAAATAAAGCCATCCTATAGTTCATTAGGACAAGTAAATCCAGTTTAGTGTATTAACAGCTGCTAATTGCTTCAAGGTTACTGCCTGGCTCACATTAATATTAATAATGACAATTCCTACCAGGTCTACAGGATTTTATTCCACCCAAAGCATTTCAACACTTAGGCCATTTAATCCTTACGGCAGTCCTGTGGGATGGGGCTTCTATCATCCCCATTTTACAGAAATTAGGTGGTCTGAAAATTAGGGAATACTACAGATCGGAAACAAGTTACAACTCCAGCTTCAGGCTGTTTTGTCTCTCTGATGCACTACACCTCTCTCTCTCTCTCTCTCTCTCTCTCTCTCTCTCTCTCTCTCTCTCTCTTTGGTTTTTCGAGACAGGGTCTCTCTGTGTAGCTTTGCGCTTTTCCCGGAACTCACTTGGTAGCCCAGGCTGGCCTCGAACTCACAGAGATCCGCCTGGCTCTGCCTCCCGAGTGCTGGGATTAAAGGTGTGGGCACCACCACCGCCTGGCGACACTTCTTATAAAAGTAAAAGACTGTTTGTCAAGTGTTGTCTGTGGTAGGTAGTCTCATATGTAATAGTAACAAAGCTACTGAACACACTGAAGTCAGACATGATAAAGGAATAATCTACAGGATTTGGTAAATGGTTGGTGTGGTGCTAGGGAAGAATGGGAGATGATTCCTTTCTTTTTTTTTTTTTTTTTTTTTTTGAGCTGTGGATCGAACCCGGGGCCTAACGCTTGACAGGCAAGTGCTCTACCACTGAGCTAAATCCCCAACCCCGGGAGATGATTTCTATAAGTGCCTGAAGTTCAGAGCGATGTTGTAATGCTATTGATGAAATATACCCAGGGCAGAACAATGCAGCAAATATAATTTGGTGGTGGCTCATTGGGTTCTCATCTTTCTGCTTCTGTGATTATGATACTCATGTTGAATTGGAGCTTAAAACTGAATAATATTTTGCTCATAGGCTATATCATGTGAGTGAGAATTAAATTCAGTTGTTGCAATCACTGAACCTTTGGGACTGTGAGTTGCTAGAGTATCATTTCTATACTAGGCTAATCTGACTCACAGATACTGAGCATACTTTAAAGTCATATGGCTGAGGAAAGAATATTCAGATTCTTGGTTTTATACTATTTCACTTTATAGTCCTCCCAACCACTGTGGATGAACACTGTGTTATGTTTATGAAAATAGCGTCCTTGAAGTTTGCAGGATTCTCACCTAAATAGGCTTAAAATTAGAAAGAATTTTTATCTGCTTGTTGATGGCATGGAATAGAAAGATCTGGGATCTGAAGTCCTGAGATAGAATCTTCACTGCTATCTAGACATAGCCCAAAGAAATTATATTAACTGGTATTAATTCAATTTATTAGTTATCAATTAGGTGACTTATACTAAGTAATGAATGTGGTATAGAGAGCCAGCCAATAAGCTATTGTGGGTAAGTGGAAACTTCACAGAAAAAAAACACATCTAGTTCTCTATTTAGTCAGTGAAAGTAACAGTAGCTGGTTAAACTGGAAACTTCTGTACAGTAACTAGTGAAAAGAGGGAAGAGACAATTCACACATTTGGAGAAAACATTTGCAAATTGTATGTATGAAAAAGATGGACAAAGGACCAGAAGAGACATTGCTGAAAAAAATAACCCAGACATATAAAGAGCAAGTAGATATGAGGTAAAACAATTAACTTCTTCCATCACCATTGTGTAAATGTACCACATTTTCAATATTCAGTCATCCTTGTATGAACACAGAGGCTGTTTCTATTTCCTGTCAACTGTCAATAAAGCAGAAATGAACATGGGTGAGCAGGGATTTTTATGTATGTGCTCAAGAGTAACACAGCTAACTCATGTTCTTTGAGAAACTTCCACACTGATTTCTCTATTGGTTGCACCCATTTGTACTCCCACCACCAGTAAATAAATGTTTCCTTTTCTCTGCAGCCATGCCAGCATTTGTCTTTTCCTTTTTTTATATTAGCTGTTCTGATCGAGATAAAATATCAAAGCAGTTTTAATATGCGTTTCCCTGAATGAAGGAAATTGAGGAAGTTGAGGATGTTGGACATTTAAAAAAAATTCTCAACTATTTGAATTTTATTTTGTAAGAACTCTTTATTTAGTTCTGCACCCAATTTTAATAAGGTTGTTTGTTTTCTTGATGCTCAGCTTTTTGGAAATTCTAAATTCTAATCCTCTGCCAGCTGGTAAAGATGAAAGGTTATATATCAAAGAAATGCAAATTAAAATGTGACTAGAAACAAAATCCTAATATGATGGCTATTATCACAAAAATAGAAGGTAAGTGTTGGCTAGGACTTAGAGAAGAAAGAATTCTTGAACATTGTTGGTGGTATTGCAAGTCAGTATAGACAATTTAGAAAACAGCCTAAAAGTTCCTTAACAAAACAACCAAAACAAACCATAGTTTTCATTTGGGCAGACAATTCTACTTCTGAATCTATCTCCAAATCGGTATGTTGAAGAAATGCTTGTACTCCATGCTCAAGATAACAGGAAACTTATATGTTTATCAATAGATGAATGGATTTTAAAACTGTGGTAAATATATGTATGTTTCAAATGTTATTGGTTGAGGAAGTCTAAGAGACTCCCCAAATAACACAGACTATTGCTATCGCCTTTGGTTGCTGCCCAGAAATTGAATGTAAGACCCTGGTGCTGAAGACACCATGCACTTTGGACAAAAGTCTTCGAGGAATCAAGACTGAACTGACCTGGTACCCTCTCTTTGAGGACTAGCTCTCATAGTATTGGAAGGTGCTGTGCAAACTGCCAAGGAAGAGGAACAGTCAGTTAACTTACCCATCTGTAAAGTCTATGAACCACACAGATGATGAGATCAGCAAGTCATTCACAATGGTACAATAGCAGCACTGGGGGCAACCGACAGCTGTGTTACTGGACTTAAGGATAACACTGTTGGAGGGAGTAGCGAGAAGTCATAGACCCAAGAGAAAAGTTTTGTCATGTTCCTAAATCAATATAATTTCCAAATGTGTTCTAAACAACCTTATGCCCACAGACAGCTATGGCTCTCAGCCCTCATCAAAAAAACTTCATTTTACCTTGATGGAAACTATCACAGAAAACCACAACTGATTAAAATGCAGACACGTATCTGGGGTGCCAAACTCCAACTCACATATTTTTATTGTAACCTTTAAACCTAATGCTAATGGAAAATTGTGGAAGAGGGGCCATAAAGGTAATAGCCAGAATATCAGGATGTCTGCTGTGAGACACTGTCTTCTGTGTATGACAGGGAATCGGCACCATGAACTCTCAACAGTATGATTGTCTGAATAATGCCTGCATAACAATACCACCAGTTGTCACACCAATAAGGATGTGGGAACTCTCATAAGACCCTACCTACCCTTAGATGAAGAACTACAGATGGTCAGTGCCTGCTGATGTAAGGAGAATCAGCCTCCTCCATCCATTAGCTCCCACATATATTGTCCAATTCCAAGTGGTCATCCCAGGACACATGTCCGTATAAGCAGAGATAAATGGATTCACTAAGTTACATATGCATGTGTGTATACATATATGAACGTATACATCTGTTGAAGAGATCATGAATTTTCGGAAGACATGAAAGGAATTGCAGTGGGAAGAGAGAGAGAGGTGGGATTGATATAGAATCAGGTCTCTTGTAGGAAGTTCTCAGAAACATAAAATGATTATTTTTAAACTTTTTCCAAGATTTTTTTGAGAATATAATATAATCACATCATTTCCCATGTCCCTTTCTTCCCTCCAAATCATACCATACACCCCTCTTCGCTTTCTTTCGAATTCATAGCCTCTTTTCTCAATAATTATTGCTACATTCATACATGTATATTTATATAAATATATATTCCTAAATATAACTAACTCAGTGTGCACAATGTTACTTGTCTGGATGTTCTCATGGCTGACCCTTTGGATAATAAATTGGTGTATTCTTCCACAAGAAAGGAATCAAATTTCTTTCCAATTCTTATACTACCTAATAAAGATCAGAGAGCTCAGGACCTTTAAAGACATATAAAGACAAGCTACTAAAGACTACAAGAAGGTGGCAAGGATGGCCACCACAGGCACAAACCACAAGCCCACAGACAAATTTCCAACAAAGATCCAGTACAAGTGAACTGTCTCTAATTGCATAATGGATCCAGGTCTCTAGGGCTAGATAGATTACTACTGATTTTCGGTCTTATCATGGGTTTTTCATCCACAGAGAAACAGTTGCCTGTGCTCTGCACTGTTGAAGCACTGTATTATTCTTGGAATATAAGCATGTGTTTCCTTGTTGGTTGCATTTTTGTTAAATATGTATCAATTTATAAAACACACTGAAAGTGAAACTAAGAACTGAACGCCATTATTATTTGTTGTTTTGGGTCCTCAAAAAAAAAAAAATTTCTCATGGGTCTTGTTTTCCCTGGCCTCTTGCTGAGCATCTCCCCACACTGATTCTCCTTTAGTTCCCAGGATTTTGGCTGGCACCAAAGGACATTTCTTTCCCTATGTGCTTGGGCTCCCTATTATCATATTTACTTTTCCTCTATTCTGGGAAACAGAAAAATCACACACTGTTGCCAACACACTCCCAAAGTTCTTCCTTGTTCAAAGCATCTCTTGGGTCTTACACTCTCCCAGCCACCATTCTATTTCTAATTCCCCATGATGATCTGTGGCCAGTGTCTCAACTTCCTCATCAACCATTCTGTCCCCAAGCAGGTTTCCTTCTGGCCCTTTACATCATGAAAAATGACGCTTGTCAAGGTCACAATTGACCTCCATGATGCTAAATCCAATAGACACTTGTGTCTTTTTTTATCTTATTCAATCTCTCATTAGCATTCAACCCAGCTGGCTGCTGTGTGTTTCTCAAAGCATACCCCTTTGTTTGCAGTGTCCTTCTCCTTCATATTCATGCTTGCTGCCCCGACTTCCGACTTCTGTGTCCATTCAGCTTCTTCCTCCTTTGCTGACTCCTCTTGTTTTCTGTAACTTAATGACAGGACTGTACCACTTCCACTGTATTCTTCACCAGGCAGGCTTTACTGCCACATGTTGTTTATTACATGGTGATACCTCCATGCTTACATCTTCAGCTCTAAATACAAAATTATATGTAAAAAGATATTCCTTCTTTTGGCTTCAAGTAACACGGAATCCCTCTTAAAATCCAAAAATCTATACTCATGTGTTTGAGTTTCAACTCCATACTCCCACTTAAGTGTAAAATAATTTGCTCAAAATTTACTTTCCTACACCACAATATTTGTCAAACCTACTTCTATTTGATACTTTGACTGCAGAAGTTCCATCTGGGTAGTGGTTTCAGGAGGACTTCAGAAGGAAGGATGGAATAGCTTCAGGGTACATAGCTAATGTTCTTCAGTACACTACTGTGCCACTTTTAGTTTCAAGATAACAGGCAAAATAATTCTTTGAAACTATAAAATAGGTCATGTCTTACTTAAAACTTTTAGTACTATTTAGATTTCGTTATAAATGTTGCTTCTTTGCAAAAGCTTCCCCTAATATCCAGTTTAAAGTGGCCCCTTAGGTGACTAATTCTGTCTCATTTCTCAAATTTATTGCCATCTTTGTATCGCAGAGACATGAGCTTTCTTTCCCCCTCATCTTGGCTAATTGTACAGGGTTTACCATATAACAACAAAAATAAAAACAAAAATAATAATGCTGAAAACAAACACACAAATGAATGCATCAATTCACTTATTTAGCAGTATCTGTTATACTATGTCTCAGCTTTCTTTGAATATGGCTAACTTTATAACACTAGTAGTTTAGGAGAGCTCATAGCTAACTTACATAATTAGATTAGTGATTTCACCAGCAATTGGAATACATTACATGGCTACCTCTTTCATGTTTGTGCAAGAGCAGTGTTTTACACAACAATAACTTGCTTTATGCATGTACATAAAGTCCAGAGGAAAGTCCACTTTTGCAATTCTCTTTATAATCATCAGATGTAATTTGGTATTATTAAAGGAAAACAGGCCACACTGAGGTAGTGAGCACCTCCAGTTTTGTATAGGCTTTTGATGTCATTGCCTTTTTTTTTGTGCTCTCCTAAATATTTTGAAAGTATAACATTAGTTCTCCCAAACTATGTTCTGTACCCAGATAATTTGGGGCCATGTTAAGTATGGTCTTCATTCTTGAAATAGTCCCAAACTGTAGCTTCTTGTTTTTATGACTACATCTTCCCAGAATCTTGAAGTCTTAAAATTATAGTTACTTGACATGCCTTTATATGAACTGGACTCTAAATGTTCCAGATGAGGACTTCCATGCATGTGTACTGCAATAACTTAGATTCAAGTGGAGCCTCAAACCACCTTGATCTACTGTTTATTCTAGATACAAGGGAAATGGGAGTTATTTCTTTACTTAAGGGTAGCATTCTTATTATGTGCTTACTTGGCTACTACCTCTCAGCCTCAGCCCTGCGTACACATGACTTTGTTATTAGGGCTTGCAAGAAACATTCACCTCGGCTTCCTACACATTTCATCTTCTGAAGCCTCGTGTGAGATTCTTCTCCCAAGCATTTAGAGTTTAAACCATGTGTCACAGAAGGCCACATCTTTATTGCTGTCTGAGCCACTGTTGTTCAATTGAGGGCACTGGCACAATGCATCTTTGTCTTGCACCAGCTAATAACCCAAGGTACAGCAGGCCTGGCCTGCCATTAACATTTACCACTGCTACATTTGTCTGTACTGTATAAAAACTGAACACTGTCCTGGCTCTCCTCACTGTTTTCAGAACCTTGACTCTCCTTCCCATTCTCATCATCCAAATTTATTTAAGGATGAAACTATTAGAAACACAATTGGTGAATTAATGTCATAGGGACTGCTGCTGGCAGCTCATCAATTTTTGATATGCCACTCAGACAAATGAAACATAAGCCACCCAGAACAAGGGGACCTTTTGACACTTCAAAGGAAACCCCTATGGGTGGTTTCCTCTTGAAGCTACACTAAACTGGCTCGATCTCCTCAGCTGGAAGCTGCCAATGTCTCATTAACCCCTAAAAAGGCCCGGCATGAGCCTCGCTTTTCAGCTATAATTATGCCGCGCACTCCTGTTATGCTGCACGGAATCGCTACACTGTCACCCGCACATTATAAACATCCATCCTAATTGAAAAGCAGATTAGACTCTTGTGTTAATTAGCCAAAAAGCCCGCCCACTTGCATGCATTATGATTGCCTCTTAAATACTGAGGATGTTGAAATCCCTCAGAAAGACAAGGCAGACTTAATTGCAATAACCTGCACATTAAGTTTAATTTACTTTAAATTTACCGGTTTAGCAGGCTCATTTGATGGTGTTAATGTTCTAGCAAATTAATTATCTGAATTAGTCATGCCTGGTGGAGTTTTGCAGCAGAATACATTGTACAGTGGCCTATTAATAACAGACAAACAGGACAGGGTTAATGAGAAGATTATACTGGAGTTCTTAAAAAAAAGAGATCTTGCATGAATTCAAATATAATCACCAAAGTGCAAATACAGACTGAGAATATAAACAAACCGAGATTTATTATCCTCTGTGGCATGCCATCCAGGAGAAACAGTAAAACATGATGGTGAAGTATCCGATAGCAAGAGCCTCTTCCATCAACTCCTCTTCCGTCACCTCCTCTTCCGTCACCTCCTCTGGACCCTCCTCTCCACAAACTGTTTCCCGTCAGCGTGCATATGTGAAAGCTGTGGTGGGCAACTGAATGCCGTGCACAGGCTGCAGAGATGGAATGGGTGTGCCAGCTCCAAAGAGCTCTCCCTGGTTAGCTCTGTTGCCCTTTTAGTAATTTACAACACTCTGGTGCATTCTGGGCTTCACTTTTATCCATCCCTTTGATCAGATCACAATACCATTAGCCCGTAACTAATCAGAAATAACGATTATCTACAGCCTGTCTTTTCTGACCAGGCAAGATCTTTCCAATATTGTGCTGGTAATATGTCAGGATAAGGTAAGAATGGAAATGCCATTGTCTGGGAAGATTAGATCATTAACTCCTTTAGGTGATCATCTAGGTGGTCCTATCTAGCATCATGAACAAGACACTCTTATTCCTTTTTCTATCCCTAGAGCCAAAGTCAGAACCAGAAGTACAGTAGCAGTTTCAAAACATTTCCTTAAAAGTTTTGGAGTGGATGAAATATAAAGTAATATTAGTATAAAATTTTGAAGAATCATTGAACCTGGAGACTGTTACATGGTTCAGTCCTGACACACATGGACTCTCTCTGAAGTCTGTGTGGTGGTCCCATCACTATAAATACCCTCTCTACATTTGGTTCTAAAGAGATGAGCATAAGCACCCTCTGCCATCCACAGCAGCAAGTAATAGCCCCTGGGCACCAAACTAATAATCTTTGACTGGCTTGAACTAAATATGGCCGTGAAGTGATTGACCTGAACATGCCAGATTATTGATTGGGCTGGAAATGCCGAAGCCATCGTTTTCCTGGAGCAGTCACTGCTTTTGTCTTGATCCCATCCACAGCTGTCACACTGTGAAGAGCCACTGAAAGAGTCCACATTTTCATCCTCCATACATCTATGCTGCTCGGCTTCAAATAAAAATGCCACTACTTGAAAGGCTGAGTTTTGATTCCCTTTTTTTTTTATTGTTGTTGATGTTTTGTTTTGTTTTAATTATCTCATTAAAAGCCAAGGGTTTGGGTTGAGAGTGGAGAGAGACATGCAGAACATGTAAACTTGCTTTATGGGCATATTTAATTTGGGGGAAAATAATGAGAATAAAAATTGTTTCAATATGTTCTTTGTATTGTGTCAATATATCACACAGCTCATTTCTGGAGTCACATTTACCGTTAGGGTAGTTGGGGTTTTGTTGTTGTTGTTTTGGTTTGGTTTGGTTGTTGTTCTCTGTTGAATTAACAATTTGCAGCAGTAAATGAAACTGGCACAAAAAGCAGGTGTTATTAAAACTGGGCAGGAAGAGGACAATAACAACATCATTCCTCTTTAAAGGCCAATCTGCGGAGGACTGAAACGACTCTGGAACCCATAGGGAGTAGAAAATGCGGCATAAAGAAAGTGGATTTCCATGACACACAAACAAATGACTAATATATTTACATGTAACATGTGGTGTATTCATTGCACACCATGGTGACAGAATTGTTTATTTCATTTATAATTTATACAGCAAAACCTTATTAAATGTGTAACTAGTTTGCCAGATGATAACATACATTGGAGATGAGGCTTCCATTATAGAGCATCAGTAACAACAAAGCTTTGCATTTGTGAGTTAATTTTTCCCAGTTCTTCCTTTCCTGCGGTGCACTCTCAGAATAGAATCCTTCATCTCTTCAGAAACAGTCACACCATGGTAGGAAGATAACTGTGCATGTCTGGAGCAAAGAATTCACTGGCAAAAGATTCCCACATTGGTGTTCCCTAGACTATGTCTTAAAAAAATATCAAGGATACCCAGAGTGCAGAGGAACCTCAAGGTAATTTCAAAGGTTCTAGGGAGAATTTTCTCTGGCAAAACAGCATTCTGTGACAGGCCAACAGCACTGGAATTTGGGACCAGGCCAGAGATTAAAGACCCAAGAATCTCTAGTAAGTGTTATAAAAGGGATGAACGACTTCACCTTGTCACTCTCCTTCAAATGAGCAATCAGGCTAATGTCTTCATGGCAGTTGCAGGAACTATACAAGCCAGGGAAATATGTAGTGGAGTCCCAAGCAGATTGAGGGAATCATGAGCCCCCAGATATTGATTCAGCACATTTTTGTTTGTTTATTTTGCTTCTAATTCTGCAATTCTTTAGTAGAAGCATCTATTCTGTTCCTATTTGCTTTGTATGTGAAGACCTAACTCTGTCATTATTCTTCCGGTTCCTTTAAAATAAAAAAAGGACACCTCATCGTTAGGACTTTCCTCTTATTTGGTGAGGATGAAATCATTGCAGAATGTTTGTGGTGTGTGCATATGAGTGACGGTAGGGTAGGTGGGGTTTGTGGGGGGGGATGAAAGTGAGGTGATGGAGAAATGCTTTTAAACAATAAAATGTATTTTACTTCCAAGCACGGAGCTGTCAGGCTTCATTTCAAATAATGTATCCTGACAGTTCATAGCAACTCTTAAAAACTGGGTGAAGCTCTTGCAGTTGCAAACTAGTGTGATAAAACATGAAAATACTTTATTCAGGTAAAGTGGAAATAGCTGTTCGGTTTGGTTAAGTTACACAGAAACCTTTTTCTCTCTAAATTAATGTACTGTGGTGATGCCTTGCCTGTGACACTCCTGCTGTCCACTTAATAAAAGTCCTTTCCATAAGAACTGCATCTTACTGCCTCAAAGCATTAGCCAATGTTGCAAACCCACAGCTGGAGAACCTTGAATGCTCAAAACAGACATCCGAGGAAACGAATCTTTGTGTTGCCAATCATAAGCGGTAAATGTAAAGAACACAGGTTTATTCTGTCTCTGCTTATTGGCTGGGAATGAGGAAACAGTTGCTGATTTTCATTTTTTTTTATTTTATTTTTATACATGTTTCTTCAAACTGGTTCCATCATCACCCATGTGGAAGTGACTGAAGCTGGCCAGTGTTAATCAGACACACAAGAGTAGGAAGTAAAACAAAAGCAAAGCCATGTGCATTGACATTGAGCTTCACTTTGTATCCAAACTCAATGCTAATAGCCAAGATGTGAATAAGGTACACAGTGTGTACTCTCACAGAATCACCTTTCATTGCCATGGCTGTCGATTACTCATGTGAAACATCCATGGGAAGTCAAATCCAGACACGGAATCAGACTCAAGTTGGTAGATGATCTTCTAAGATCATCAGTTAGGGAGGGGGCCTGTATTCTTGTCATAGAATAATTGGAGCTCTTAAGTTGGGAGTGTTACAGATAGAGAACTAGGGCATTATGAGTTGAATTATGTCTGTCCTCTGCCCACCCATATATTGAAATCTTAACCCACTGCCTGTAAAGTGACTGCATTTGGAGATGAGATACTTAAAGAGGTCAAATAAATGGCTCCTAGTTCACAGCCTAGTGTCTCTTTAAGTAAGAATGAGGGCAAGGACATTTGTAGAAGGAAATTCAGGTAAAGGTATAAGGCCACCCAGAAGCCAAGGAGCGAGAGACCTCCAAAGAATAAATGCTGCCAACAGAAAGACTACATCTGCTCTCTTCCTCTGAGTGAGTCAAGGGTCATCAGCAAGCAAACAGTGCATGCTGATACTGAAGAGAGCACACTAATTTTATTAAGTCTAGCATTTCTAATTTTTAAATCAGGGAGTTAATCTTCTTGCAACATTTTCTAAAACCCAGTACAACAGGAATTTATTAAGTAATACATCAGTTCCTTCTCTGTTAGCATTGGTGTCCCCATCTGTATTGCTGAGTGAAAATAGAATTCTCTTTTGCAAATAAACTGTCAGTATTCATATTAGACCCTCAAGACATTAGCCTTAGTGACTCTCTGGCCAGCATGCCCCACCCAGACCTGCCATCTTGACCATTTTTCAAAGTCCTTTTTATGTTTTGCCTTCTTCATGTAAACTTCCCCTTTCCTTCTCCTTGCTCTTTCTCACTATCATCCATCCCTGTCATTGTGAACTATGTTCTGGTACAAATTTGCAAGGAAATCATGAGAGAGTTAGTCCTTTGTCTTATATTGATTAATTTTATTTCTCTTTATCTTCCTAGATTGGAACATTCCTGAAGATATGAGGTACACTGAGCTTCCATCTTTGGTACAGAATAGAATGTCTGACACAAGGAGAGTAATTCCCTAGTTAAGGGCAGAAAAATGAATCATGTCCTGGTTATTGGCAGACCTTAGAGTATTATTTTCCCTGGTCACACTATGTTGTCTACCTTTTAAATTCGATTATAGTAATGGAATATAAATACTTTTCAATGGAATGATGTAGTGAAAAAAGTACCAAGTACTTGAAAATATTAAATCAGAAAGTACTGTTCTTCAGCCTTTAGAGATGATAATAGTAATATAATAACCTCATATTTATTACATATCCACTATGAGCCTACCTCTTGTTAAATGTTTTCTTTGAATACCTTAAATTTCTGTACAGCCACAATTGCTGTGGATCTTGTGTTGCCTTCTTTTTCAAACAAAAGCTAAAATACTACTCAATTTTCATCAATAGATGAAAATGCATGAAAATATGTGGTCTATGTATACAACAGAAATGTATTTAGCCATGAAGAAAAATAAAGTCATGATATATATAAGAACATTGGTAGAAATCACTGTTAAGCAAAATAATACAGACTCAGAAAGGCAAACACCATGTATTTCTCATATGCAGAATTTTTAAATTTGTGTGTCTGTATGTATGCGTTCATCTCTTTGACTGTTTGTCCATGTCTGTATTAGTCATGAAAACTGAAATGGGATGATGAGGAAGTCAGTAAATGTCCTTAAGAGGTGGGGGAGAAAATAGAAAGTAATGGAATAAAGCTGAAAACAGAATAATTTGAGGGAAGGAGACTAGTAAGAGGAGCAAGGGAACATAAGGGAATGTAGTGAGGGAATGTGGTGAATAAGAACAAAGTACTTTCAATGAAAAGAATTACTTTGTTAACTAAAAAGTAAAGTAGTGATTAAAACTAAAGCAAGCCAAAGATACATGCTGATTTGTTTCTATCACTGTGATAACTTACCTGTGCAAATTGACTTAAAGGGAAAAGGATTAGTTTGGGCTCATGGTTTAGTCCATGGTTTGTTGGACCCATCTTTATGGGCGTGTGTTGATATAAAACCATGGCGAAGATTGCAGCAAGGTAGAGAAATACTTCTCACCTCATGACAGCCAAGAGCAAGAGAAAGAAAGAGAGAGGGAGAGGGCCCATTTTTAAGAAACCCTTGAAACATACCCACAGTGACACACTTTCTCCAACTAGGTTCTACCTTCTAAAAGCCCATTTAACCAATCAATGGATTAATCCACTGATGAAGTTAGTCCTCTCATTATCCAGTCACCTCTCAAATAGCAGCATTGATCCTTTGACATATGAATGTTTTGAAGGGACATTTCATTTTTAAACCACAACATGGCTCATTCTCAAATATTAATGCCATCGATCAGACTGACTGCTATTACTTTAGTCAGTTTCTCCAGACTCCTTTTTTCATGAACAAATTTCTTTTTTTTCCAGAATCCTCATGAGCATCTGAGAGTGCCTTGCTTATTTATTTTCTTTTTGAAATGTTTTTCTGTTGGTAGGCATAGTAGACAAAACCTTAATATTAATAGAATTATGCAAGTACTTAGATTATTTTTGATGGGTTAAAGAATGAAGAACACGCTCATGATCCTTGGCAGAATCTGACCAGTGGAGAAAATGCTGTGGTAGCCATTGCTCTTAAAAGAAAGGTAGAAGAAAGATTGATCTGTTCTTTATGTCTCTAAGTTATGAATCACCTGATATCAAAACAATGATCTGTACACTGTTTTAGAAGTAGAAACCATGTTCAAGAGACATAAATTGCTGAGGGGTTTGCCATAGCAATCCCATCCATGCGTTAAGTCTGCATTAGTGACAGAAGAGCTTCCCATTAATTCCTTTGGGTAGTTCAGAAAGTGAACCCTGTAGGGTATGGTTCATGATAGTCAAAATATAGAATTGATTCTATACTAGGATTCACAACAGGATGAGGCTCTGACAGATGTAGTAGAAATCCTGCTGAGTCCAGCGTTGAAAGAAGATACAGGAAACAGGGCATGGAGCCTGTGAAAACAGCTCAGCAGAAACAGGTAGATGTCAGCTCCCAAGCTTTCCTGCTGACCTCGCCTCTGAGAAATCACACCACGTAGTACACTAAGATATGACTATCTGGTGTCAGTTTGACATGGCAAAGCCTTCCTTCCATTGGGTTCAATGGTAAAATTATGTCAAGGTAATTATTTAAAGTTACAATACAAGAAAGAATTGCAGACTCATCCATTGATCATGGACCTTCATCACTAAAGAAGTCATTGAAAGACCCTGTGCATTGTAAAGGAAGCATTGAGAAGCATAGCTAAGAATGAGGTAAAAGCACCTAGAGTAGTTTCAGCATCCAATAACCTTTTATTTTTCTTTCAACTCAGATAAAGTCAGCAGAGTATAGCAAAGATGAGAATTCAACAAAATGCATACATTATAGTTCATTCACAAAATAAGGACTATTTCTTCTAAAACTGATGTTGGTTTGGATTTGAGTTTTGGGGGGATAGTTTTCAAATAAGGAAAAATGTGTTTGATTAAATACCAAATCAACACTTTATTTTCTAATAAATAATTCATTTTATAACAAAATAATCATTATGATTCTAATATAAATCTATTATTCTTCATATTAGTTGCCTTTCTGGTTGTGATAGAACAGCTGAAAGAAGCAACTTAAGGAAGAAAGTCTAGTGGGGGTTGGGTCGGGGATTCAAGGAGAGACAGAGATGCACACACAGAGAAAAATAAATGGAAAAAGACAGAAATAGAGAGAGACAAAGATGGAGAGAGACTGAGATGGGAACAGAGATTGAGAGAGACAGAGACAAAGAGAGGCAGAGACCATGAGAGTTTAGAAAGCAGGGCCTGACTGGTCCCTAACTCATATCTCCTCAGAACAACCCATGTTCTCCAGATAGGCCTCACATCCTAAAGTTTCCAGAGTCTTCCAGAACAGGGACATCAGCTAGTGATCAGGTGAGCTTGAGTGCTACATTTCACATTTCAACAATGACATCACCTAACTTCTTCCCAACACTCAAGAGCTCCACCATCACCAATGGCTAGAATAACGGTCAGCACACATTAAGGACTAATCAAATATTCTTTTGAAGATGTACATGGTTGTAGAATTTTTGTTAAATTATTCTTGACAGAATTTGGTTGGTGGACAGGAATTTGGGCTGATCACTTTAGGAGAGAAGACCAAAATGATGAAATTCACTTAGTTTTAATTTTACTTTATTATAAAGAAAAATTATTGTGTTGCTCATTATACATAATACTGTGTTACATAAGGATATTTTCTTTCTTTTTTTCTTTATTATTATGTGTTTTAAATTTTACATATCAGCCATGGGTTCCCCTGTCCTCCCCCCTCCTGTTCCCACCCCCACCTTACATAAGGATATTTTCACACATGCATTCACTGTGCATTGTGCTTGTTGCTCACAGACTCTCCAATTCTGCCCTTTCTCCTCTTCTTCCCATGAATCCTCTGTCTTGAAAGTTTCACATCTACTTTCATGTCTTATAGACATACTTTGATTTTATATATCTATCAAAAATCTAGAAACCACAATTGAGAAAACACGTGTTTTATGAGACTGGCCTAATTCACCTAAACTGGTACAGTCAGCCATTTGCAAATCCTAGACTAGTTTGTCTTCTCACTAACAGTGTATAAAGGTTTCCCTTGGCCATATCTTTACCAACATTTGCTCTTTTAATGTCTAACGTTCCATCTAGGGTGAGATGTAATTTTAATTTGCATTTCTCTGATGGCCAGTGAGGCTAAATAGTTTTTTCTTTTTCTTCTTCTTCTTCTTCTTCTTCTTCTTCTTCTTCTTCTTCTTCTTCTTCTTCTTCTTATTATTATTATTATTATTATTATTATTATCATTATCATTATTATTATAATATTTGTGTTATAATTTTACACATCAGCCATGGGTTCCCTGTCCTCCCCCCTCCCGCTCCCACCCCACCTCCCCCCTTTCTCCTCCCCTCCATTCCCATCTCCTCCAGGGCCAAGACTCCCTGGATAAGTGAGACAATTGAATAGCTTGAACTGTTCGGGAGGCACCCAGGCTGTGGGACCGGGACCTGTCCTTAGTGCATGAGCTGGCTGTTTGGAACCTTGGGTTTCCACAGGGACACTTTGCTCAGCCTGGAAGGAGGGGACTGGACCTTCCACAAATAGTTTTTTTATGTTTACTGGTCATTTGTAATTCATTTTAAAAGAACTAAATGTTTATTCCTTAAGTTGTTTGATTTCTTGCTTTTTAGTTTAATTATTTGTGTATTCTAGATATTAATCCTCTGTTAGATAAATAATTATCTGAGATTGCATCCCATTTTGTAATCTGTCTCTTCACTGAATTAGCTAAATGAAAACCTTTTAATTTCATGAAGTCCTATTTGTCAATTGCTGGTATTATGAAATTCTTTTCTGGCATCATCAGTAGATTAGTGATGATTGTTGTTAGTGCTATTATTTGTTTAAATGTACTGCATTTGCTAAGTATATCCTACTTTTGGAAATACTTTTAAATAAATTATATGTAATTTTACAGTCCTCTTGTGAGTGTGAGACAAAAGTTATTATTTTCTTTATTTTTTGTTACAATCAAGATTTGGGGAGGAAAACAAAAGTTAGTTCTGAGATTTTGAATTATGCCAATGAACAGCAATGACATCTTCTGGAATCATTATCTCAAAAAAAAAATTAGAGGCTTACTTTGTATAATGTTTCTTGTACATATGTTTCCAGGGCTGACCATTTGGTGTTGGCTAACCAATTGGTGTGCTCCTCCCTGGGAAAGACCATTCCTCCTGCTCTCAGCATTCCTTAGCTGCCTGTAGTTCAGGGTTAAAGCCTCCTAAGCTTCCCCATGTTTACTTGGCCACATCTATTGGTGTCATCTTTGTTCAGTTCGTGTTTGGCTAGTCAAATTGTTGATATATTAAGGGTTTAGAGTCTGACATGATTAGGAGACACACTCTTAGAGCAAACTCCCTGATCTTTGGCTCTTTTTTCCACACTCTTTTCTGCTATGGTCTCTGAGCCTTAGGTATGGAAGTGATTTGTAGCTGCATGCATATGTGTATATGCACACAATAATAATTAATGAAAAAAGAGGCCAAGAATTTGAAAGAGAGCAAAGATAGGTACATGGGAAAAGTTGAAGGGAGGAGAAAGAGGGGAGAAATGTGGCAATATATTATCTCAAAAATAAATTACAAATGTAAAGAAAAAAGAGGCTTAGATGAATATTGAGTGTGTTATTCAAGACAATGTGTTTATTATCATATGAAAAATGAAGATGTTCTCATTCTCATTGGATACTGCATTGAGAATGATACAGCTAAAATGAAAGATGATTATATTTACAATTTAATTTAACAATCCAATTTATTGGTGTGGGATTGTCACACAGAAGTTGTACCTACTATTTAATCTATGCACTTGAGTTTGTAGGTAAGTATGTGCCCATGAAATCTTTATATGCCATAAACATAGCTGTTACTTCCAAAACATTCTCTTGTACATTATAGCCAATGTTTGTAACAGGAAAACTTAGCATAAACTCCCCCTCTTAAAGTACTATGACTAGCCCAAGAAAGATGAAGATTGACAGGTGTTAGTTAAAGGTCACTAAGCTTCAGGTATAGTAGACAGCAAATCTTAGAGATCTACCACCCAGAAGTTACTAACACTAGATCATATACATTTTTCAAAAAGTAGATTTTTATGTTAAATCTGTAAGAACATAAAGGCAGAAATCTGCCTAGAGTCCTATGGAGAAGCATGATGTATTCCAAGGATTCTTAGGAGACCAGAATGGGCACTGACACACTTGTATTACTTTGAGAATCCCTGAAATCCACCTACTGTTCTCAAGTCACACTGCTGTCAGACTTACTGGTTAGTTACAAGCCCTGCTCAGGTTTTCTAGCTAGATGATGGTGCCCTGGATATCTTAAAGTGTATGTTTATCATGGATTTATTGGCATATTGATGCAGTAATGGCCTTCTTATCTCCACAGGTATATGTCCTTAGCTACTAAGGCCTTACAGTATGATGGCATGATGTCAAAGAGATCCTTCTGTTGTCTGTCACCAAGAAGAGGAAAACTCAAGCTAAACTCTCTGGGTGCTCAATGAAGATTAATTTCTACATTCTACTGCTTATTAGTTTCTATAAATTGAATAAAGCTGGGATTTCTCCTCCTTAAACTATCATACTTACTAAATGCTTTTCAAGATCTCTTGTCATTTTGCCTGAGTTGCTTTTTCAAATACACATCTGATGACACAATTTAGGGAATTGGATACAGTTCCTACTACTTCCCAGGTTAGCCTGGAGTTCACTTAGTGAACGTCCCATTTTCCCAAATTTACAAGTGTGTTCCACCACACTTAAGAAAGCACCTGGTCTTTCCCATTAAATATGATGTTGGTTATGTCTCTTTCTTTCTACAGAGCATTGAACCTTTGGCCTTGCTCTAACCTTTCCCTTGATAATTCTCTTACAAGTCCAAATAAGGGAAGATTTTTTTCTACAGCTGGCAGATTCAAGAGTACAACTTAGAAAAAAAATTCAAGCATCAAACAATGCCCAGTTGTTATTTTTAAAACTTTTTAATAGCTAATTCAATTTCTCTATCTTTATATAACTAGTTTTTATATAACAACTCATATTGACCTAACATCTAGAAAGATCGTATGGAATGGATTTTGGTAATTTATAAAAAAAACATGTTTGTGGTGTTAAAGTGTATGAGAGCCTAGGATAAATTATTTTGTGCCTATAAATAAAAGTTTACAGTTCAAGTATTAGAGGATTGTAGTATTCTCCTATTATCATTCACCACAGCCCCTCCATCCTTCACTACTATCACCACTACATTCCCCTTTTGTGCCTTGGTAACACACTTTTATATAGTTCTGATGCCACAGTTCTTCCAGGTGTCATTTTAAAACACATCAACTTACAGTTCACAGAACCACATATCTCGGTGGAATGTGCTAAAATTAAGAGCTAGCCTGTAATAAAAATGATATTTGTTTTGATATATGAAGTTATCCAGAGAGACAACAGAGAAAAACAAACAGCTGATTTTCCCTTCACTTTGACCCTTTGGTACTCAGGGGACTATGGGAGGAGAATGCATAATATGACACAAAGTATCCATCTCTAGATCATTAGCACTAAATCCAATTTAGGATAATAATGGTCTCAAGTGGTTACATTGTGGCTATTCAATGCCTTACAAGAAGCACATTTGTGTTGTGGTAGATTTCCAGGAACATATCTATAGCAGTTTCTAAATCTATTGCTTCTTAGAAGGATTTATTATTTTAGTTCATAGATACATAAAAAATATTTCCTCCAGCAGATACTGGAATATGTGGAAAACCATTCATAACTTCTACAGATATGAGAGATTATCTTCTTCTTGATTTGATAATACAAGGAAGTGCTGAGTTTACTTCTCAAAATATCATGAGAATGCATGGCCCCAACATGGTATAACAGCCTGTGTTGACTACCCAAGGGAGGCCTTACTCTTCATGAGGAGGGGATGAGAATGGGATGGGGCTAGGTGGGGAAGAATAGAAGAGGAGGGAGAGGGAACAGGGATTGGTATGTAAAAGGAAAGAAATTTTTTAATAAAAAATTGTATATATGAAAAGGAGCAACATGTTCATCCTACAAGGACACCTTGGAAAATCTGCCCTGTATCTCTACATATCTTCTGGATTTGTTCAAGAACAGGGACTGATGAGGTATGGGCCATCTGTAAATAGGAGGATAGTTAGTGACTGTAGAAGCCACATAGTACAAGTTATGGGCAGGGATCCCAGCCAGGTGGCTGGGCACACTGCTCACCTACATTAATGGGCAAGACATGTAATCTTGGAATATCGGTTCCCATGCTCTAATATGGCTGGTGCAGGGTTTACATGAGCTGGCATCTGTGAAAGACTTAGGATGGTAACCAGGACACGAAAGCATCGGTTATTAACTACTATTAGATCAAAATACAGAGACTTACACTTCATAATCCATGTAAATATGCTCCCGAGTCTATAATTTTTCACTTCACTTCACTGAACTAGAAAATCTACTGTGGCTATTTGACATCAGAGTACCAGGTGCTCAGCAAGTCGCCAGGGATACAAACAGGAAAATGACATAACCATTGTCCTTAAGGACATTATTATTTAAAAAGGCAGATATGTTCCAAAATGATTCTCAATTATTGTGTTAAGTATGTAAATAGAGTTGTCAAACTGTTATGAACACACACACACACACACACACACACACACACACACACACTCTCACATACACATGTATATATGATGGAATAACCCTCCCTGAGAGACCTACTCAAAGAAAGACACATTCAACTGGCTATGGAATAGGGAGTAGAAATGTATCAACAATCAGGACCTGGTGACGCACTTCATCTGTGGACGACAATGGATCTGCATTTCACTTTGTGCACCACATACATTTTATCACAACGTAGTGGTATCTCTTTCTAATCAAGCAGATTTCCTGTAAAAGGGTAGTCATGAAGAATTGGGAGGAAGAGAAAGGGCAATGATCAAAATTAAAAGAAGAGAAAAAGGGAAGTGCCTGACTTCCCCAAAGGTAAAGTTAAGTCCATGAAAGAAAAATGCTTTCCTGGGTCATATCCTATTCAGAGCAACAATGTCCCTGAGGCTCATTTTAGTCAGTTAATATGACACACAGAAGCTAAGGAAGGAGCTTCACCTTACTGTTATGAATGGAAGAACTTGATTTGGAGATGGATTCCTCCAAGGAAGCAATGCTTTTTTAACTAGTTTCTGCGTGGTATCTGAATTTGTCCCCCAAGAGGTGATGTCCTGACATTTCAACTGCAGTTTGCCCAATTCTACCTCGCCAGTCATTGGGGAAATTCATCTAAAGCTGCGGAAAGGACTAGAAATGTTTGCATCACATTAATAAACGGGAAACCGAGGAAGCTGCCAACTGGCAGCCGAGTGTATTTTGGTGGTTTGATAAGGCTACTAAAGAGTTTATGATGTGACAGATGTTTCACTACACTATTGTGAAATGAATAGATTATGAGAAGTAATTAGATGTACATTGGAATCAATGCTGTTCTCATCGAGGCCTTCGGGCGATGCAGTAGATGAGAGTCTTGGCAGCAGGTGGTCCAATGGCTCTGAGACAGGAAGACACACCGCGGGAGACTGAGTGACAGGTTTCACAGATCCAGGGGGTGAGAGATCTGAGCTGGGGCTTGCATTTGTAATCTTTACTCATGTATAAATAATAACAACTCCACCATTGACTTCATATGCTATGTCATCGCCCCTGTCACCCTCTACAGACACAGTGCTGGTCTCATCCGCACGGTTATTCTCCATCTTGCTCTTCTCAAATATGCATATGCATGCTGATTGTAGCTGACAGCTCTATCATTTTTTTGAAGGAAGATTTTATGGCTAATCATCAGATGATTACATTTATTTTTAATGCCTGGCATTGAGCCGCCATTGTACAAAACTTCCTATAGGTTTCAGATCAGAGCCTGCAAAGTACTTTAACTGCCTTTCATCAGGAAGTCAACTTCTCTCTGGCTCAGTGACTAACATTTAAAGGGACACGTTTGCTTCTCTGCTCAGTAAAATCCCTTTGCAGGAGACTTGGCAGGGTCATCCTCCATGCTTGAAGCAACCATATGGAGCCTGCTGCTTTCAAGAGGAGGTTTGCTTTCTGCCAGTATCCAGGGTCAGCTATGGGCACACTGGGGAATGCTGAAGTTTCCAAGGACAGAATGAAGAGGGAGGAAAGAAATGGGTGATTAGAGGGAATTAAGTGACGGATTCTCTGTGTACATCTGCTACCCCTAGGAAGAAGACATAGCTGGTAAAAAGCACTTAGTAGTCCTTACGAGCTTAAAACGGCAATGGTGTTTACACAGAAAGGAGGACAGCTTCCCAGAGTGATGAAAGAATATATGATTCTAACAATTAAAAGTTGTCTTTCTAGAAAGTAAGTATCACATTTTCGTAGTCCTATACATAGCAAATGTACAAGTTTATAGAACTCTTACTCACGTGTCTATCTGTGTAGCTAAATAAATCTTGCATTCATTCTACTGAGGAATATTCACTGAACCTTTATGATATTCCTATCAGTTACTGCTGTGGGTATATACATAAATACTCATGTTACAAAGAACCCAACTCCCCCAATCTCTTTATCTCCCCCCACCGTGTATGTGTCTGTGTGTGTGTGTATACACACACGAAGTGCTAACATAGTTCTTGGATGTCTTTCATGAGGCATTACATGTGTTATTATGGATGCTTTGATATTACTACATGTTGTGTTTTAAACTCATAAATCATAGAGAAAAACAGCATGATTTGATGAAATAATATTAGTTATACCATAGAAATGTTAAGGGCTATTTTAATAACTAGTGATCTTAACTAACATATTTTGACATAACCAGGAGTTAAAAAGCACATTCTGAAATGTTTAAGATTTTGTTACTGCTTAATAATCAACTAGTTAAAAGTATAAAAAGGACACATTCCATATATATGCCAGATGTTAAAAGAATACCGACCATCTAACTGAATGAAACAGAAAGCTCTTGTTTTTTAAAGATCTGTTTTATCAGCAGATGTGTATGAGGTTCCCCAGTGAAAACTGCAAAATCCAATGATTCTGATAGAGCCCATGGCTGTTCAATCAAAACTTCCTTGGAGGGCAAAAAAGCTCAACCTTTCATAGATATCAGGACCTTGTCAAATGGGCATGGAGAATAACTTGAAGAGGACAACTGTGCATTTAGCCTATCCCCAAATGAGCAGGAACTCTCAGTTATCACTTCCACTCATGGCATCCACCTAAGGACTCCTCTGCTAAGAGCACTGCAGATGTCTCCACTTGATTCTCACAAGGGCTACAGAGGGCAGGTTTTGTGCTTAACTTCATTCTTGTAAGTTAGAACACTAGGACTTGCATAGGGTAAGAAAGTTGCCTAAAATCACTGAAGAAGTGTTTAACTCTAGTTTAAAATAAACCATTTGATGTTTTATTCAGAGCTGATGTGGTCCTTTGAGTGTTTTTGTTGATGTTTTTATTGTTGCTTGTTTGTTTTTATTTTTTCTATAAAACTTAAAGTTTAACAGTCTTCAACAAATGGAGGAAGGTTATTCAGATGAAAATTTCTTTACTCCATTATCTAATAACTCAAGAATTCACTGCAGATGTGGTTATTTACACAAGTCTTGCATATGAGGGGACTCTTCCACATTTCATCATGGATGGGGGCATGGCCAATGAGGCCCCATTGCTCCCTGAGAGACTATTTATAGTCAAGGCTTGTTGGGGAAAGAGTATCATTTTCTTCAGTGGTATAGCCTCTGATATATTGTTCCCGCTCTGATAACTCCCCATCCATACTCAAGGAAGAAGTTTTAATGGGACCCCCACATACACAGTGAGAGAGAGAGAGAGAGAGAGAGAGAGAGAGAGAGAGAGAGAGAGAGAGAATAGGAAAATAGGAGAGAGACTTTTGAGGAAGAAAGGTTTCAATTGGAGAGGGAGGGGGAGGGTGGGGGTGAAGATGACTAGAAGTCATTATATAAACTGTGAAACTGTTAAAAAATAAAAAGTAGCACCAAAAATCAAGGCTTAGCAACATGTGTGTTTCTGAGTCAGAATTCTTGACTTCCTTTGTTCACAGTATTAATTGTAAGGTTTAGGATGGGTTGTTCATATGGTATCCAGTGACTGGTAAATTCTGCCACCTTTATCATAGTCATTAAACTAAAAATGTTTCCAAATGATTGACTGAAACAAGATTCTCAGATTGTGCATACAGTCATTAAAATCAGAGGACAGGTACAACAATGCTAGCATGTACATAGATAGAAACGCTGATCAGGCATCTACCTCTCTCTCACTCTTTTTCACTCTTTGGTGGTGCTGTAGATAGAGCTCAGGGTCTTGTACATGCTAATTCTGTGAATATACTGCTGCTGAGACATCTTTAGATTTGTGTGTTTAACTTGGAGTACCCACACAAGCTGTGAGACTAGAAAGGGGTCACTGATGTATCTGTGGGAAGAGGTCTGAGAGGGGTGGGATAGTAGAACACAGGTTATGAAAGAGAAGGGGGGATGATGGAGGTAAAATTTATGTGGGGAGAGGAATGAGAAGGAAGGATAGTAACAAAAGGAGGCTTCAAAAAGTCTTATGGACTTCACATTTTAGTTTTGTTAATGGCTGGACAGTGTTCTATTGTGGAAATATGCCAGAGTTTTTTATTCATTCATCAGTTGGTGGACATCTAGGCTGTTTCCACTTTGTGGCTTTTGTGAATAGAATAGCAATGAATATTGATGAACAGATATGTCCATAGTAGGATAAAGAGCCGTTTAGGTCATAGGTCTGGGTAGTATAGCTACATCATGAGGTAGATGTATTTTCAGCTTTTTCAAGAACTGATTTCCATTTTAGCATATACTAGTTGCACTCATACAGGTAGTGAGTAAGTGCTTCCTTTCCTCCACATTCATATGTAAGTGCCGTAATAATGACTGGCCTAGCAAGACATGGCCACTAGTTCAGCAGTAGAATGAACATCACAGAAGTAATCACGTTCTTACTAGATACAATATTTACTCCACAAGATGAAATTCATACCCGGCACCAATTTAAGATACTGTGGCTCTGCAGGACATAGGTCCTAAGGGAGGACCTACTACTAATGATCTGCTAAATGAACATAGTATTAAACCAACTCTTAATTACTTGTTGTTACACTTATAGATCAGAATATCTCCCATCATCATCAGAGAAGCTTCTATTTGTGATCAACACAGACACCCACACTGAGGCGAGGTACAGGGAATAAAAAAACATGTGGAATGCTCAGCCCCAAATGGAATATATACTTCCAATTCTATCCTCCCAAGGGTCAGGCATCACTTCAGAAGAGGGAACAGAAAGATTGTAAGAGACATAGATGGTAAATGACTACAAGAAAACAGTGTTTTATGGGACATTGGAGGACAGTTGTACATACAGACTCATAGTGGTTGTGCCAGCATGCACAAGACCTATGAGGCTCAATCCAGACAAAAACTCAGGATAGAAAGGGAATATGGGCACAAAGTCATCCCTAGCTAAGGAGCTAATGGCAACTGTTAACTGCTGAGAGAATGTGAATCAGTTTTCTTTAAGGAAGTGACTGCATATTCAAGAATACATGAGCAGCACAAATTGAACTTTATGTGTTAAAAATGAGGGGGATGCAGAATGGGAGGGTAGGGAAGAGTAGTAGTTCTAAGGGGAGTTGAGGAGGGGTTCATATGACCAAAACATATTGTACAAAATTACCAAAGAATTAATAAAAATGAGAAAGACAAATATAGTAAAAAAGAAAAGAAAAATCTATATAGAAAGCAACATTCTATTTATAAGATTATTAAGAACATAGTAACAATAAAAATAATAAAAAGTTTGAATGGAAGTACCCTACAGGAAGGGAGAATAATGCTTCTTATAGAAGCCATTGGTTATTGCACAAGATTTCCCATACCCTTTGAGTTGTTGGGAAGGAAGTTCCAGAGAATTCCAAAAGTGTACAGGCTATTACCATTGCTTTTGAGTTCCCAACAGAACTTGATGATAAAACCCTACTCAGGAAGACACTACATACTTTGGGCAAATGATGTAGATAAGTCAAGAGGGAATGGACCTAGAAGCTTCCTCTCTACTAGCTTCCATAAAGCCCAAAATTTCTAGGCACCCTTCAATGGTAGAAAAGTCATGAATTATCTTGCTTAGCTGAGAACCTTGTAAAATATAATAATGATGGAGCTATTAAGAGACATCATTCATGCAACAGTGGCATGAATATTATGGTGCAACCAAACCTTTTCTGATTTTTTTTTAAAGGTTCAGTTCATAGGAAGGAACTCATGCCTTGTAGTGTAAACCTGGTCAAGAACCTGTCCCTGGAGATATTATAAGCCCTGGGAGAGAACTTTATAGTATTTTGCTAAATCAACATGAATCCAAACTGCCTTCCAAATATTTATTTTTATATTCATAGGTTAGTGTAGCCCTCACTTCTCATCTGAGAAGCTGTTTGCAGTGAATAGCAGTTAATGGAGACATTTGTAACTGTTCCACTTGCAGAGAATAAGTAACTGCGGAGTGCTCAGCTTTAAATGGGGCAACTACATTATACCCTGCCCCTCAAGACTCAGGGAGTATTGTGAAAATGAGAGCAGAAAGACTGTGAGACCCAGAGTTTGTGGAAGTCCATTGCTAAATTGTATTTTCTGGATGTAACATGACACTTGAACTCATGAACACACTGTAGGTCTGGTTAGCTTCACAAGATTGGGTCATCAGCATTTTGTAATGGAAAGGCGATGATGAATGGTGGCTGGGGTGGAGGGCAGGGGAGAAGTGTCATTTTCTTCATTGGTGTAACCTCTGATACGTTGCTCACACTTCAGTAAATAGTTACCCCCATGCTCATGAAGGCTACTTAAATCCAAAAGGTCACACTCACCACCACCCCCAAGCTCATGAAGGCAACCCTATTAAAATCCAGGTCACATACACAATAACATGAAATAGGAAGGGGACTTGGGTAAAAGAAAGGTTTCACCATGAAAAATAAAATGGGGGTGAGAAGGAATAAATCTTATTATATAAAGAAACTGTCAAAGAATAAAAAGTAAGCTGAAATGAGAAATACATGTCAAGAACTTTGCTTTGGGACAGACCTGACTATTGGAAAGTTTCAACTCTCTTGTCTCCAGTATTATTTGTATTTAGATCAAAAGTTATCGTTGGACCTTTGGAAAAAGGAGATAGGTAATTGATGCCAAAATCCACTTGGAAAAGGAAGCATTAAGAAATGCATAAGAAAACAAAACACCCCCCCCCCAACTTTAAAATATACTACAATCCTCTGTAAGCAAAATATTATATTGACATGTGAGAGAAAAACACAGAAATAGACTTGGGCTTGTGAGAAATTTAGTGTATAATAAAGGTAATAGCTAAGGTCAGTTAAAGAAAGTTGAATACACATTTCTAAATATTGTAGGAAAACAAACTCCATATCTATTTGATATTGGTAATGTAAAAGTGGGCATATAAATACCAGAAATTCATGGCCAAATTCCCCTTTTATGTAGTTACAGGAAAATATCTTTAAATTATAATTTAAAAATCCAGAGGCAAAAATGTTAAAGAATAATTTGGCTGTGTAAGGTTCTTTCATTTCCTCTCAAGACAAAGTCAAATCAGAAGACATTAACAACATTGGAGGAAAACATTTTCAACCTAAGGAAGTCACAAAGATATGCTATCTCTTGTTAGAACTTTTAAAAACTGAAGATCAATAATCTGATGTTCCCTATGAAGTAACAAGTGATGGTAGTTAGAAGACCAGTTGAATAAAATACGGTCCATCTATAACGTAGTTCTACCCAATACTGTGAAGCTCTAGGCAGAAGTGAAGAGTCCTAGGGACCAAAATAGAGCACTTTCCAGGACCTGCCAAGGAGTAATACATAGAAAGTGCAAAAGACCATCTATAGTAAGTTACTTTGCTTTTGTACACATGTAAGGAAAATAAAAAATATAACGCATCCAGTTATTTTTGCAAAAAGTATAGTAGAGATGAAATAAAAACTAATATGATTGATTGTCAACAGGGGCTCTATTGAAGGGAGAATGGAGACACAATGGAGCAGAAGATAAAAAAGGCAACTGCCAAGTTTCCGATGATGCAGTTTTTGGAGTAATGCTGAGGTTTAGAATAATGTTCACAATTATGGTCTAGACGTGGTTTGACATGAGGTGTCCATGTGTTAAAAGGTCAGTGCTCAACGTGGTGATATTAAAACTTGTGGGTGGACCTTTTAAGAAGTGGGATGTAGCTGGACAGTGGTGGTGCACGCCTTTAATCCCAGACTCGGGAGGCAGAGGCAGGCGGATCTCTGTGAGTTTGAGACCAGCCTGGTCTACAGAGTGAGTTCCAGTCTCGAAAAATCAAAAAAAAAAAAAAAAAGTGAGATGTAAGCAAGGTGGAGGTGGTTCAAGCCTTTAATCTCAGCACACGGGAGGCAGAGGCAGGTGAATCTCTGAGTTCCAGGCCAGCTGGGTGACCCCTGGGTCATTGGGAATGTTTCTTTGGAAGGAATTAATGTAATTCTGATAGGACATCTAGTAAATTCTTGAGAGACATGGTGAAAAGAAAACTGAGCACTGCCCTCACTCAGTTTCCCATTTCACTTGTCATGTCTTCTCATTCTGATGTCTGTCTCTGTGATGTCATCTGTTATGAGATCCTCACTAGAGCCATGCTAATACCAGTTCTAGCTGTGTCCTTGACTACCAACAACTGTAAGACAAATAAACTTTATTTCTGTACAAAGTTACTCAGGATCAGATGTTTCGTTATGGCCATAAAAGAGACCAATACACTAAAATTTCACTTGCATTAAAAAAATAACAAAAATTGACTATGAAGAGTGAATCTAAAATATCCTTCAGAAGTTAAAATAACTGTATTATAAATTAATAGCAAAACTATACCAAAGAGAATAAAACAACTGGCCTAAATATTTTATTATTCTCTTCCCAACAAGCTACATCTAGGCAAAGTTCTCTTAATGGATACCTTTTGTGTGGAAAGCTTAGTGTAAGTACTGTCTTCAGAGTCTTTTAACTTATTTCATTTAAATTTCACTTTTGTTTCTAATTTTTGATCCCTATTAACTGAAACCAAATGTCATAAAATCCCCAGGCGGTTGTGTTCTATCATATTACAGAGCTAAACTTAAGTAAGCCACTCTTAAATGGCTGGTCGCCGTATGCTCTGACATTCTGTATCCAAAGGGGTGTGTTAGGGATTTCCAGGGCGGAGTGGTATATTCATTCCCATTACAATTTATCAACTAGATTTTATACCATCACTTCAGCCTGTTAAGATCTTTTAAAATTTTCAAGCAAGCACCAAAACTAGGTGCTGTTGGGTGTTCTCTAAATGTGGTAAGTAAACTTGTATCTTTGCCTGGGCCACAGAAGAAAAAGTTGAACAGAACTGAGCACCTTCTGGATTGACATCAATTATTAAGCTGGTACTCTTTCATTGTACAAATTATAACTGACCTGACACATACAACATATCCCTGTATTCTGCCAGCTGGGCTCCATTTTGTTCACTGGGATACAGGGGGAAGTTATCAAACAATATTTTGAAGCTTAGTCCCTTCTATGAATTGTGTACTACATTTGCTGTTTGGCTGAGAAAAGTGTCTCTAGTGGTCTCTCTTATCACAGAGGTCAATTGAAGTCTGGCTCCATTTGTGCTCTGGCTGGCTTAGGACTGATCACTGAAAAACTGCCAACATGTCATTGTAAGTGGCATCTAGAGGAACAGGAAATAACAACTAGCCAACAAGGTATTGTCTGTCATAATTTCAGTCCACAAAGAAAAGTGGTAGATGAAGTTACACCACCATTTATATAGAGGTAACTCACATTATTCTTAGCTAAGAAATATAAGCTGTATTAAGGTAAGCCTTTTAACACTGTTTAAACGGATGTAGTTCTACCATTACTCTGAAGAAGGGAGTTGTGTCAAACCCACAACTGTGTACACTGTTCAATGACTAATTCACATAGTAACTCTAGTCACCCTAAAAGCAGCAACTACTGTAATAACTTCCTGAATACTCCTAGCTTTCCACTACCTTACAACATGGGGGAAGCCAACTAGATCATCTTTAGTTACTTATACTAGCTTTCTTTGAAGACCTGTGCTCCAATTCACAACATGGGTATTTTAGATTTCTAGGTACTGTTACCACTTATAGAAGAAATGTTCTACAATGTCAGATCCTGATGCAGCCCATTCTATGGACACCAAATACTGAATTTGGAGATAATTAGGTCTTTTGCTTAAAAATTCTTCATAATATTAAACTTTAGATAAAAACCTTGTGAAATCAAAGAGATATATCATTTAGCCATATTAAGACTTTACTAGACAGCCTTAGTAATGCAAGCTTTTGATCTCAACTATTCAAGAGGCTGAGGCAAAAAAACAACAAGTTAAAGGCTAGCCTGTGATAAGATTGAGCTCAAGGCTTGTCTGGGAACTTACTGAGACCTTGTCTCAAAATGAAAAGAAGATGAGAACACTTCACTTTAGAAACAGTGTTGTTTGTGGTAGAAGAAAGTATCAAAAGAGAAGAAAAACAGAAGACGCTACAAAGAGTTACTATTCTGAAGACAGCTATATCACAACTTAATTTAAAAAAATACTGAAATCTTAGAAAGTCAGCAATGGTGACAATATGAACTGGTACCAATTTTCTAAAGAACAAATTTGATTACAGTAAAAAATTACACTTTTGATCCAGAAATTCTGTTTCTGGTAATCTGTTTGGGGACATAATATTATAAATAAGTAAAACAAAATAACGAAAGAAATAATATCAGAAAAACTTAGAAATATGGGTATCTATAACCAGGAAAATCGTTAACCAAGGTTAAATGTTTGATGATATAGCAAGTTAATTTATGCTACTATGCAATATACTACATGAAAGCCTCTCATTTACAAGGTCAATGTAAATATTGATTTTATTTATCAGCATTTTATTCATAAAATAATAAAATATTATACAAAGAAGGAAGAGTATGTACATGTATATAACACGCACATATATAATATGTGCACATATACAATATGTGCCATATATATATATATATATATATATATATATATATATATGGCAGGATTTTGTGTCTTTGAATTTTTCCCATAAATTCTAAATTTTCTTTAATGAGTCTTAACTGCTGTAGTTAGAAAAAGTTTCTTAAAATGGCACTCAAATTTTAAAAAACGTATTTTTTATCCAGATTCATAGTTTAAAGGGATTAGAGAGGGAATATATTGAGAGACAGCTAAAATTATGGGCCATTTGACAGTTATATGGAAACATAATACAGTAGAAGCTTTATAGAATATATACATGTATGAAGGCAATTGGCAAATCATGGGGAGGCAGACTCCCAAATGGCCATCTCTTGTCACCAAAGTAATCTTCCAATAGTGGGACTGGGTTTCATCTAATTGAGTTGTTGGCCAAAAGGTCCTGTGGGAACCCCCAAACAACCCAGGCTGTTGCCAAAGCTATAGGTTTCTCTCCACAAACTGACAACAAGGTCCCATTGCTGAAGACAATACCTACACAATTCATTGAACTTGGAGAGGGAAGCAGAGATGGTGCCCACATAGAGCCTTCATCCCTTTGTGCTAGCATCTTTGGTACCTGAAAGGGCTCTGCATTCCATCAAAAGAAAAACATAAACATGGCCCCAGCCACAAACCTTTTGATCGACAGTGTTATTCTGCTTGCAAGATATGCTAATGCAATGGTGGCACAAAACGTGTGGGAGTAACCAACCAATATCTGATTTTAATTGGAGCCCATACTGTTTGGGTGATCAAGAGTCTGAGACTAGATAGCCCAGGGACCTAGGATGAAACCAAATATGACTGTTCTAGAACAGAACAAATGACACTAATTGTAGCAATGAAATTACTCCCAATGATGTGTTCCTGGAGTCTGTTCGCCAGAATTTTATTGAGTATTTTTGCATCAATGTTCATGAGGGAGATCGGTCTGTAGTTCTCTTTCTTTGTTGCATCTTTGTTTGGTTTAGGAATCAGGGTAATTGTAGCCTCATAGAAGGAGTTTGGTAATATACCTTCTGCTTCTATTGTGTGGAACAATTTAAAGAGTAGTCTTTAATTAATTAAGTCTTCTTTGAAGATCTGGTAGAATTCTGCAGTGAAACCATCAGGTCCTGGGCTTTTTTTGGTTGGGAGACTTTTAATGACTGATTCTATTTCCTTAGGGGTTATAGGGCTATTTAAATGGTTTATCTGGTCTTGATTTAACTTAGGTATGTGGTACCTATCCAGAAAAGTATCCATTTCTTTTCCAGGTTTGTGGAGTAGAGGTTTTTGAAGTATGATCTGATGATTCTCTGGATTTCCTCATTGTCTGTTGTTATGTTCCCCCTTTTCATTTCTGATTTTGTGAATTTGGATGCTTTCTCTCTGTCTTTTGATTAGTTTGGATAAGGGCTTGTCTATCTTGTTGATCTTCTCAAAGAAGCAACCCTTTGTTTCATTGTTCTCTTTATTTCTATTTTATTGATTTCAGCTCTCAATTTGATAATTTCCTGGCATCTGTTCCTCCTGGGAGACTTTGCTTATTCATGTTCAAGGGCTTTCAGGTGTGCTGTCAAGTCACTAGTGTGAGATTTCTCCAGCCTCTTTATGTGGGCATTCAGTGCTATGAGTTTCCCTCTTAGCACTGTTTTCATAGTATCCCATAAGTTTGCGTATGTGGTGTATTCATTTTCATTGATCTCTAGGAAGTTTTTAATTTCTTTCTTTCTTAACCCATTGGTGATTCAGTTGAGCATTATTCAGTTTCCATGAGATTGTAGGATTTCTGTAGTTTTTTCTGTTGTTGAAATCTAACTTTAAACCATGGTGGTCCAATTATCCACCATGATCAAGTAGGCTTCATTCCAGGGATGCAAGGGTGGTTCAACATACGAAAGTCCATCAATGTAATACACCATATAAACAAACTCAAAGAAAAAAACCACATGATCATCTCACTAGATGTGGAAAAGACATTTGACAAAATCCAACTCCACTTCATGATAAAGGTCTTGGATCTATCAGGAATACAGGACACATACCTACACATAATAAAGGCAATCTACAGCAAGCCAACAGCCAACATCAAATTAAATGGAGAGAAACTCAAAGCAATACCACTAAAATCAGGAACAAGGCAAGGCTGCCCCCTCTCCCCATACTTATTCAATATAGTACTTGAAGTTCTAGCCAGAGCTATAAGACAACATAAAGAGATTAAGGAGATACAAATTGGAAAGGAAGAAGTCAAGCTTGCACTATGTGCAGATGATATTAAAGTATACATGAGTGACCCCAAAAATTCAACCAAGGAAATGATACAGCTAATAAAAAAAACCTTCAGCAACATAGCAGGATACAAGATCAACTCAAAAAAATCAGTAACCCTCCCATATACAATAGACAAACAGGCTGAGAAGGAAATCAGAGATACATCACCCTTTACAATAGCCACAAATGATATAAAATACCTTGGGGTTACTCTAACTAAGCATGTGAAGGACCTATATGACAAGAACTTTAAGTCCCTGAAAAATGAAATTGAAGAAGATGTCAGAAAATGGAAAGATCTCCTATACTCATGGATAGGCAGGATTAACATAGTAAAAATGGCAATCTTACCAAAAGCAATCTACAGATTCCACACAATCCCCATCAAATTACCAACACAATTCTTCACAGACCTGGAAAGAATAATACTCAACTTCATACAGAAAAACAAAAAACCCAGGATAGCCAAAAGAATCCTGTACAATAAAACAACCTCTGGAGGCATCACAATCCCCAACCTCAAGCTCTACTATAGAGCTACTGTAATAAAAACATCTTGGTACTGACATGAAAAACCAATATGTGGACCAATGGAATCAAACTGAAGACCCTGACATTAACCCGCACACCTATGAACATATAATTTTTGACAAAGAAGCCAAAAATGTACAATGGAAAAAAGACAGCATCTTCAACAAATGGTGCTGTCATAACTGGATGTCAACGTGTAGAAGGCTGCAAATAGATTCATATCTGTCACCATGCACAAAACTTAAGTCTAAGTGGATCAAAGACCTCAACATAAATCCAGTTACTCTGAACCTGATAGAAGAGAAAGTAGGAAGTAGTCTTGAACACATTGGCTCAGGAGATCACTTTCTAAATATAACACCAGTAGCACAGACACTGAGAGAAACAATCAATCAATGGGACCAGTTGAAACTGAGAAGCTTTTGTAGAGCAAAGGACATGGTCAACAAGACAAAGCGATAGCCTACAGAATGGGAAAAGGTCTTCACCAAACCCACATCTGACAGAGGGCTGATATCCAGAATATATAAAGAACTCAAGAAATTAGACATCAAGTTGCCCAACAGTCCAATTAAGAAATGGGCTATAGAACTAAACAGAGAATTCTCAACAGAAGAAGCTCAAATGGCTGAAAGACATTTAAGGAATTGCTCAACATCCCTAATTATCTGGGAAATGCAAATCAAAATGACTCTGAGATACCACCTTACACCTGTCAGAATGGCTAAGATCAAAAACACAGAAGACAGCTTATGCTGGAGGGGTTGTGGAGCAAGGGGGACTCTCATCTACTGCTGGTGGGAATGCAAGCTTGTACAGCCACTTTGGAAATCAATATGGCGCTTCCTTAGAAAATTGGGAATCCATCTCCCCCAAGACCCAGCTGTAGCACTCTTGGGCATATACCCAAGGGATGCTCAATCATACCACAAGGGCATTTGCTCAGCTATGTTCATATCAGCATTGTTTGTAATAGCCAGAACCTGGAAACAACCTAGATGCCCTTCAACTGAAGAATGCATAAAGAAAATATGGTACACATGCACAATGGAGTACTACTCAGCAGAGAAAAACAATGACATTGTGAGGTTTGAAGGCAAATGGATGGATCTAGAAAAAATCATCCTGAGTGAGGTAACCCAGACTCAGAAGGACAAACATGGTATGTGCTCACTCATAGTAGGATACTAGATGTAAAACAAAGATGACTAGACTGCTACTCACAACTCCAGGGAGGCTACCTAGAAAACAGGACCCTAGGAAAGACCCAGGGATCACCCAATGACAGAGAAATGGATGAGATCTACATGAACAACCTGGACAACACTGGGAGTAATGAAGGGCAAGATTTGAGGGAAAGAGAGCTTAGGGGAGCAGTAGATCCCAGCTGGATCAAGAACAGAAAGGGAGAACGAGGAATAACAGACCATGATAAATGAAGACCTCATGAGAACAGGAATAGGCAGAGTGCTGGAGAGGTCCCCAGAAATCCACAATGATATATCCTCTGTAGTCTGCTGGCAATGGTTGAGAGAAAGCCTGATCTGACCTAATCTGGTGATCAAATGACTAAACACCCTACTGTCGTGCTGGAACTCTCATCCAATAACTGATGGAAGTGGATGCATAGATCCTCAGCCAGGCCCCAGGTGGAGCTCCAGGTGTCCAACTGTCGAGAAAGAGGAGGGACTGCAAGAGTGTGAATTGTTGAATCCAAGATTGCAAAAAGCACAGGGACAAATCGCCAATCGAATGGAAGCACATGAATTATGAACCAATGGCTGTGGAGCCCCCAGCTGGATCAGGCCCTCTGGATAAGTGAGACAATTGAATAGCTTGAACTGTTTGGGAGGCACCCAGGCTGTGGGACCAGGACCTGTCCTTAGTGCATGAGCTGGCTGTTTGGAACCTTGGGCTTACACAGGGACACATGCTCAGCCTGGAAGGAGGGGACAGGACCTGCCTGTACTGAATCCACCAGGTTTAAATGAATCCCCAGGGGTGTCTTGGTCCTGGAGGACATGGGAATGGAGGGGAGGGGGTGGGAGGAAGGTGGGGGTGGGGGTGGGAAGGGGGAGGACAGGGGAACCCATGGCTGATGTATAAAATTAAAACACATAATAATAATAATAATAATAATAATAATAATAATAATAAAGAAATTACTCCCAATGATATTGTGCTATCTTCATAGATCAATGCCTTGCTTAGCCATCATCAGCAAAGCTTCCTCCTGTGATAAATAGGAACAAATTCAGAGACACACAGCCAGACATTATACGGAATGAGAGACCTTGGAATACTCAGCCCTAAATGGGATGTCTCCATCAAATCTCTCCCCTTATGGCTCAGGGAATACTATAGAAGAGGAGCTGAGAAAAAAGTATAGGAGTCAAAGGGAATGGAGGACACTAAAGAAACAAAGCCCTCTCCATCAGTAAGATTGACACACACACAAACTCACCAGGACCATGGCATAATGCACAGACCTTCACAGGTTTGCACCTAGAACTGAAAGTGGGCACTTGCCCCCATCCTTAATCCAGAAGCAGTCTCCGATTGATAAACACTTGCTAGTGAAAATACAGTTTTCTCCAAGGGAGTCTCACTGAAGAAACAAGCTACTCTTAAGGGTAGGCTGCATGCCTAGCAGTAGATGACTAACAGAAAGTGAAATCGCCAGCATCATTGGAGGCTCTTGTCTTGTCAGGGCTACTCCATTTTAAAATTTTTATTTTATTTTTATTATTTTATTTATGTATATTTTCTTCTCTCCTTTTACTCAATAGGTCCTTTGAGTATATATTTTAGCTTCCAATTTAGTGTTTTTATGAGATTCCTGGGTATGTGAATGAGTGGGTCTTTATTTTTGCCTTTGTTTGGGCTCTTTTCTTTGTATTTGTTTGTTTTGTCCGTTTTTGATATGTTAAATTTTATTTTTTTAGGTCATAATCCCATAGATGCATGTTTGCTTTCTAGCAAGGGTAGAAAGGGAATGGATCCAGATGGCAGCAGAGGTGGGTAGGAGCTCAGAGTAGAGGGAGGAAGGACTGTAATGAGGATATATTGTTTGGGGAAAAATCTATTTTCAATAAAAGAAAAATTTTTTTAAAAAGTGATATGAGATGGGAGAGAGAGAGAGAGAGAGAGAGAGAGAGAGAGAGAGAGAGAGAGAGAATACCTTGGGTTAAATATGGAGTATGTTTTTCTCAGAGGGATACATCTTTCTGTATTTCAGGGTGGTGACTCTGATATTCTTATATGTAATGTCAGTAGATGATTGTAGTTAAGAGTTTTCCTGCCTGGCCCAGTCAGGACAAATCTCTCTTACCCGCCAGTCCAGAGCAGAAGCTGAGCTGTAGTGGGGCACGCCCTTAATCCCAGCACTTGGGAGGCAGAGCTAGGTGGATCTCTGCGTGTTCAAGGACACAGCCAGCATGGCAGACACACACCTTTAATCTCAATACCAACCATAGAAGACCTGGAGGTCTGTACAAACAGGCAGTGACAAGGAGGTCATGTGGCTGGGTTTACAACCAATGAGAAAACAGAACAGAAAGTCTTTAAATAGACAGGACGCCACAGAAGTAGGTCACTTGCAGAGAGGAAGAACAGCAGAAGCAGTGAAGGGTAAGGTTTTCCGCTCTTGCTCTGACCTTGTGGTTTTTAACTGTGCAATTGGTTCTGTGTTTCTTATTTAACAAGACGGTTACATCTACAGATGATTTTAGCTGGACTCCTCAAAACTACCACAGGCTTTCTTTCTAGACTTGTTCTGAAACATTTGTGATCCTTCCACACCTAGCCATCTCCATCCTTCCCCAGAGCCAGTCATTTCTTCCTCTGAGTCACTGCAACATTTCCATCATCACACCGAGGAGACGATGTATTTCAGTTGGCGGGACTCCTCAACCAGTCTGTCTGTTCCTTAAGGACACCAGGTCACATCATGCAATGGAGTTCTCACCTTCTAAGAGCAACTGGAGCAGCAGCAGGCCCCGCAAAGTGCCAAGATGACAAATGAAGGAAAGGAGGAAGGGAGGGAGACAGCTCTGTCTCTAATTGTGTGAACATGGGTAGAGCAAGTCACTATCAAACCAGCATTTATTTTCCTTAAAGTTTAGGTTAAGATGTTTATTAGAAAGGCCACCAAACTACTACAAAAATACACCAATCTATTTACTGAACATTTAGATGCCTCTCATTTTTCTAAAAGGGACATAACTGAATCATTATTTACAGTGAGAAAATATATCTGAAAATACTTTAAGCATAAAATAATTTATTACTAATATCTATAATAGCAATAATAATAGCAACAGTAATACTTAAAATTATGAATAGTGTATTGCACCCAATAAAATAACAACCCAGTATTAAAGTAATAAGAGATACAGATGAATTATAAAAAGTAATGTACCATTTTTTAATGTGAAGCAGTAGGCTTTGAGATAGGGTTTCATGTAAACTAGACTTGCCTCAAACTTGATGTTCAGCTGAGACTGGTCTTAAACAGATTTTCATGTATCAGGCTTCCAAATGCTGGTATTGTAAGCACGTATTATCATGCTTATCTGAAGATTTTTTAAAAAAAATCACAAAAGTGCTGAGAGCTGCTTCATTAATTAGTTTCTGCTTTTCTAGCATTAGTAGTGATTTAGATCTTAATGATTTGGGGGCCTTCCCAGGCGCCCATCTCCCTACCAGGCTTGTTATCTCTCTTTCTCTCTCCCATCCACTGTCTCTGTCTTTCATTATTCCTGAATACTAGCCAGCTGTCACCAATATACATGGTGTACAAAACTGCATTGAGGAGTTAGCTACCATGCCTAACACAAAATCAGTTTCTTTTGGTGAATCTGGTGCTACTGCACTTGACTTTTCTGAGATTGCTTTAAGTTTGGGCTGTGGAACATTAATGCACAACTTTAAGGTTCAGGTGCTGTTGAACATAACCCATCATTCTATTTTTTTTTTAAACGTATATACTCATATGTATATCTTTTTCTGTTTGGGCACTTGCAGTAGTTTGAATGAGAAATGTTGCAGACAAGCTTAACTATTTGAACACAGGTCCCTAGGGGGCCCTATTTGTTGAGGTGTAGAGCCTTGAGGAGGAGGAACCTTGCTGGGGGAAGGACATCACTGGAACAGACTTGAAGCGTTTATAATGTCACCCCACTTCCAGTTCACTGTCCCCGCTTTCTGTTTGTGGTTGACAATGTGATTTCTCAACTCCTTGCTTTGGCTGCCAGCTGCCAGGCCTTTCCCTTCATTGTGGACTCTCCCTCTGGAACCATGAGCTAAATCAAACTTGTCCTTTTATAAATTGCCGTGGTGTTTTAACGCAGCAAAAGGAAAGTAACTAATTTTATTGTTTAACATAATTATCCAGAAAGTTCCTTTGACCAACTGTGTTTGAAATTTATTTGTCAATATTTTAGAATAAGAAGAAAAATTTTGCTTTGTAAAATAAATAGCAAAATGACTGGCCTGAATTTTAATCACTATATGAATTTTTTGTTCTCAGATAGAGCCCGGGTAAAAAATCTTTTTTCAGAACTCTTGCAGTATTGATTTCAAGCTTTGCTAATACTTGAGGTAGTATGTCTACATTTGTTTTAATAATAATTACATTTATTTTGTAATTCAAACATACCTACCAAATTTCTGACATCATCCAAAATAAACTAAAAATCAATAATAAGAATGCCAGGTACTCTAATAAAAAAGTGAGTTTAAGAAGAAGAAATACCAAGTTCTTTTAGACATACATATTCAGTCCTTTTACACTCAAAATTAAAAGTGAAAACATATCACAAGAAACAATGCAGGTATAAATGTATCTTACATATGCAAAGCAAACTGGTAAGAATAAAAACTTCAATATACTAAAAAGACAGAATATACTTTACCTGTCACCATGGAAATTACATGTCCATCAAGAATGGAATACTGCAGTAAAATGATAAAACCTCCATGTAGTGGGAGGCCTTGTAGTTTTTACCACAAGGAGGCTATTCATCTTTTTGTAATGCTGTGGTCTTCAATACTGCTCTTAGAAAAAATGACTCAATGAAAGGTCTCCCAGGTCTCCCAAGACTCACCAAGAGCTTCTACACATCGGAACGTGTACTAAAATCCACAAAGGAAAAAGGGCTAAGAGCAGAGAACAGAAGAATTGGACACAATTTTCTAGCTGTATTTTCTCTGTGGAATCACATGGACAACATTTAATTCTCCTAGAAACAAAGTGTGACAGCACCAGGGAAGCTCAGTGGGTCTTACTGTCTAGTATTACCATTGGTGGTCACTCAAGTAGACTCAGAGCACCCTCACAACTAAGAAAAGATGTCTAGGAGCCCATGAAAACCCAGTACTGAAGATCTTTAAAATGAACTACATGAACTTAAAAACCTTTGAACTTTAAAAAGTTTGAACTCTTTCCCTCAAACTTTGCCCTTCATTACTCCCACTGTCGTCCAGGTTGTTCATGTAGATCTCATCCATTTCTCTGTCATTGGGTGATCCCTGGGTCTTTCCTAGGGTCCTGTTTTCTAGGTAGCCTCCCTGGAGTTGTGAGTAGCAGTCTAGTCATCTTTGTTTTACATCTAGTATCCTACTATGAGTGAGCACATACCATGTTTGTCCTTCTGAGTCTGGGTTACCTCACTCAGGATGATTTTTTCTAGATCCATCCATTTGCCTTCAAACCTCACAATGTCATTGTTTTTCTCTGCTGAGTAGTACTCCATTGTGCATGTGTACCATATTTTCTTTATGCATTCTTCAGTTGAAGGGCATCTAGGTTGTTTCCAGGTTCTGGCTATTACAAACAATGCTGATATGAACATAGCTGAGCAAATGCCCTTGTGGTATGATTGAGCATCCCTTGGGTATATGCCCAAGAGTGCTACAGCTGGGTCTTGGGGGAGATGGATTCCCAATTTTCTAAGGAAGCGCCATATTGATTTCCAAAGTGGCTGTACAAGCTTGCATTCCCACCAGCAGTAGATGAGAGTCCCCCTTGCTCCACAACCCCTCCAGCATAAGCTGTCTTCTGTGTTTTTGATCTTAGCCATTCTGACAGGTGTAAGGTGGTATCTCAGAGTCATTTTGATTTGCATTTCCCAGATAATTAGGGATGTTGAGCAATTCCTTAAATGTCTTTCAGCCATTTGAGCTTCTTCTGTTGAGAATTCTCTGTTTAGTTCTATAGCCCATTTCTTAATTGGACTGTTGGGCAACTTGATGTCTAATTTCTTGAGTTCTTTATATATTCTGGATATCAGCCCTCTGTCAGATGTGGGTTTGGTGAAGACCTTTTCCCATTCTGTAGGCTATCGCTTTGTCTTGTTGACCATGTCCTTTGCTCTACAAAAGCTTCTCAGTTTCAACTGGTCCCATTGATTGATTGTTTCTCTCAGTGTCTGTGCTACTGGTGTTATATTTAGAAAGTGATCTCCTGAGCCAATGTGTTCAAGACTACTTCCTACTTTCTCTTCTATCAGGTTCAGAGTAACTGGATTTATGTTGAGGTCTTTGATCCACTTGGACTTAAGTTTTGTGCATGGTGACAGATATGGATCTATTTGCAGCCTTCTACACATTGACATCCAGTTATGACAGCACCATTTGTTGAAGATGCTGTCTTTTTTCCATTGTACATTTTTGGCTTCTTTGTCAAAAATTATATGTTCATAGGTGTGCGGGTTAATGTCAGGGTCTTCAATTCGATTCCATTTGTCCACATATTGATTTTTATGCCAGTACCAAGATGTTTTTATTACTGTAGTTCTTATAGTAGCGCTTGAGGTCGGGGATTGTGATGCCTCCAGAGGTTGTTTTATTGTACAGGATTCTTTTGGCTATCCTGGGTTTTTTGTTTTTCTGTATGAAGTTGAGTATTATTCTTTCCAGGTCTGTGAAGAATTGTGTTGGTAATTTGATGGGGATTGTGTTGAATCTGTAGATTGCTTTTGGTAAGATCGCCATTTTTACTATGTTAATTCTGCCTATCCATAAGCATGGGAGAGCTTTCAATTTTCTGACATCTGGGGAGCAGAATATCCCAGCTGGATCAAGAACAGAAAGGGAGAACAAGGAATAACAGACCATGATAAATGAAGACCACATGAGAACAGGAAGAAGCAAAGTGCTAGAGAGGTCCCCAGAAATCTACAGTGATGCATCTACTCTAGACTACTGGCAATGGTCGTGAGAAAGTCTGAACTGACCTAGTCTGGTGATCAGATGGCTAAACACCCTAACTGTCATGCTGGAACTCTCATTCAGTGATGGAAGTGGATGCAGAGATCCTCAGCCAGGACCCAGGTGGAGCTCCAGGAGTCCAATTGTCGAGAAAGGGGAGGGACTGTAAGAGTGTGAATTGTTGAGACCAAGATTGGAAAAAGCACAGGTACAAACAGCCAAACTAATGGAAACACATGAATTATGAACCAAAAGCTGTGGAGCCCCCAACTGGATCAGGCCCTCTGGATAAGTGAGACAATTGAATTGCTTGAACTGTTTGGGAGGCACCCAGGCAGTGGGACCTGGACCTGTCCTTAGTGCATGAGCTGGCTCTTTGAAACCTTGGGCTTATGCAGGGACATTTTGCTCAGCCTGGAAGGAGGGGACTGGATCTGCCTGTACTGAATCGACCAGGTTGAGCTGAATCCCCAGGGGAGTCTTGGCCCTGCAGTTGATGGGAATGGAGGGGAGGGGCTGGGGGGAAGGTGGGGATGGGACGGGAGAGGACAGGGGAACCCATGGCTGATGTGTAAAATTAAAACACAAATACAATTTAAAAACTTTGAACTCTTTGATGCACAGTTTTATAAGTTTTATTCTGCAAAATATACCACCAATAATACACTTCAACAATGGAAATTATCCTAATAGCAGAAATTAGCAGTATCTATCATAGAGGAAGCTGGACACTGGAAAGGCAGAGAAGGGAGATGAAAAGGTAGGAGTTCCTGAAGAAATCAAGAGCATGGTTGGATGGGTAGTTATTTGGTTTGTAAAATTGCCTGGCTTACCTCCTACATGGATACAGTTAAAATTTAAATTCTATTGCAATATATGCAATAAAATACATTTTATGTTGTGACACAATGCAAGCTCACACATACATACACACATAAATCAAAATCACACGAAAAATGTCTGACCTTTAATGTATTCAATGTACTGATATTTGTTATCCCATCTCATTATTCACCAATATATTCTACATCCTCGTAAAGTATCATATACGTTTATATTCGTGCATATATACATATGGTATATGTACATGTATAATTATCCAGGATATTAGTCATCACCTGTTAATCAAAAGAAGTGGAATTCTTAGTGTAACTGTTCATGTTCAACTGGGACAAATTTAACTGATTTGAGGGCATGAGCATTTTTTCTTTGCAAAAGCTAGAAGGTAATTTCTAAAACTAAAGTATCTTGAGCTATCAAAGACGAAAAGATAACCAATAGTCCTAAAGCATGTCAAACCAAAGTTTACTGGATTGATCAGAATTGCCATGGTTTAAAAGCAGTATTATTTCCCATACAACTCACATCACTGGTACAGAGAAATTACTGGGGATAAGTGGGAAGCAGATTGCCCTTTTAATCACCATCTGAACACTTGAAAACCCATCCTTGCAGATGCTCAAGAGCTATTATTATCCCTGTAGTGATCCATGTAATCAAACCCAAGAAGAATAATTTGGGTTATGGTTAAGTAAACATATAAAACTAATAAACTTAAATGAACATGTAAACAAATTATTTTAATTTTTTAATCTAGCAAAGGGAACTTATTTTCCATAACAATAAATGTGGACAGTGACAATTTGTGAAACACTGTAAGAAAGATTCTCAGGTCACTCATGTATCAAGTGTGTCAAAGGGTGCTATAACTCTTATGAAACTCCAAGAGTAAAATTTAAAATTTTATTTTATTTTAGAAAATTTTATGCTAATGATATTATTTTACATTTCTGAGAAATGAAACTCATGATATTTCCATTACAATTAAGTATTGGTTTAACTGAAAGCAGCCTTTTCCTCCTTATAACACAAGCATTGGTGCCCATTTGGTCCTGAGGCAAACCCACATCTAGTCAGCTCTTCTTTCCTCACTCACCTCAGAACCTCAGGCACCAGCCTAGGTGATGCACATGACATTTAGTGTCTGAAGAATTAACACACTACCCCCAAGTAATGATGCTTAATGTTCCAATGACAGAAGCCACATCCACAACAAGCTCTATCACTTAATCTTTTTGTTAGGATTTATTTTATTAATTTATGTTTCTCTCTCTGTGAATATCTCGCACATGTGTACTTGTGCCCTCAGAAGCCAGAAAGGGGAGTCAGATCCTGTGAAGCTGGAGTTATAGGCAGTTGTGAGCTCCTGAAATGGATTATGGGAACTGAACTCTGGTCCTCTTCAAGAGCAGCAAGCTTGCTTCACCTCTGACCCATCTCTCCAGCCCTTCTGTCACTTTCTGGATAGCGCCTCAAGTCGCTCTTAAAGGTAACTCTGGGTGGTAAGGCCATGCCAGGAGCATGCTCACCTTTATTTGGATAGCAACTTCCCAGGATGATTATTTTCTTCTGTAAACAGAGTGCAATTGAATAAAACTCCACACCCCTGTAAAAAGTTCACCTTTTTACATTTCTCCACACATTAACATTTTATGGCTGAAAAGTTGTACATGATTTTTAACATCCTGCTGAAATTGCGTTTGTTCATCTTCCAAGTCCAATATTCGCTCAGAAGTTATCTTAATTTCCCTTCATCTTGTGAAGATCTTTTGTTGTGTAATTAAGGCTGCCTATAGCCAAACAAACATCTAACTGAATCTCATAGGAATTAATAAGCATGATTTTCCAATAGCTTGGGATTAGTGGAAGTTTCTGAAGAATTGGTCTTAAGCTTGATAATGAAAATGTTGGAGTGTAACTGGATTACAATAGCAAATGACCCAAGAGAATAAAAAAAACCCACACAACCCTGAGCTACATGTCATGTCAGGGCTATGATAGCTACCATCCAAACCATAACATGGTGTTGAAATTTCAATAAAATGAAATTAAAATGTGTTCCTAAGAATCAATATCAATGTAACATTTTTAATTTAATCTTTGTAGTAAATATGCCCATAGAGACCATAGTAAAGTTCCACGGCATAGATTATAGAAACTGACTGAAAATCGTACAGTCATGAAGGCAGGTTGGACCACTTCACATAGAGCTCAGTTTGAAGTGTTATGACCTCAATCCTCTTGTAGACACAATGCCCTTATAAAAAATATAAACAATCTCTCATGTATGCCCATGTAATGTATAATTAATTGTGAATATTTACTGATCTGCTCTCAAACTCTTCAGCTTTTTTTTTTTTTTTTTTTTTTTTGAGGAGGAGAAAAGGGATTTAATACTATAACTGAATGATTTTTAAAAAAGGCTATCTTTTAAAGTATAATTAAAGCTCTCAAGTGATAATAAAGTTATGAGCCATATGCCTGGAACCAATGGATTTTGTTTCACCTTTGACTCAAGATTTTTTAAAAAGGGTGAAAAAAAAAAAGGAGGCCCGAGGTTTCGGTCACACTATATTTAATCCAATTTGCTTTGGGTTTAATCTCCAAAACAAGGCTGGTCTGCTAATTCCCAATTATAATGGCACATGTAATCAGAGTCCTCATTAACAAAGACTGACTATATCGTCTATTAGGAATGGAAATTTGAAATGCAAATTCAGCAAATCAAAACATTAAATGAGCTGCTACCAAGATGCAGGGAGCTCCCGCCAGGGCAAAGCATGCTGGCTAACACCTGCCCTGGATTTTCCCTCCAGCCTTGGTTGCCTTCAGTTCCAGTCTTTGCCTCCTAATTGACCTGCTTATGATCTTCACAACAATTAACATATGCTTATTAGTAATGGCTGGTTAAAGATTTCAACTGCTGTGGTTTACAAAGTCTAATAGAGATGACACACCACAGGAAAGAGAGAAAAATCTCACCAGCAAAGACACAGTGTTTAGAGTCCATATGCTAGAAATCACAGGACTGTTGACAGTGTCTGAAAATGCAACCAGTACTGATGGACACTAGAAACCAATGCACATGACTGCAGGCCTCTTCAGTTCTGAGAAAGGAAGGACACAGTGTCTCCTTCTTTCCTCTGAGCAGGTCATGTCTAACTTAGCTGTAGGAGGAAGGAGAAGGAAAGGGTGAAAGTGCTCTCTCTAACTTGGAGAAATGGCTTTTCTTAAAAAATATCACCATGAAATGAAAACAAATTTGGTACATGACAAATATTTTACTTAAATCAGTATGAGATGATGATGCTTTTAAAAAATTATGTCCAAAGTTTACAGTCTAGCCATCAAATACCTACTACTTTGGCTTCTGGTTAGCTCCTGAATACTTTACAGCATTGGACTGTTGTGGGCTTCCTTTCTGATTCTAACCATGGTTTTTGATGTAGGGGATATTCCATTTGCTCCAGGTAGAATTTTTTATTCAGAGTGATATTTGAACATTTACAAATATCAATTTTCTTATTCTTTTATTGTTTAGGAAATAATAGTTTGGTTATTTAAAACTCAGTGGACTTGCCTTTGGTGCTGGTGGATCAAATTTATATGTAAGTCAGTGTTGACCTTTTTTACATAAAATGGAAAACTGCCTTGCATCTCAGGGGAACTTGAAGTATCACATAACAGGAAGACCTTAGAGATGTGGATGAATTGTCTATTACTAGAGAACAGATGAGCAAACTTAGAACCTTTGGATGTCACACATTTACTAGCTTTTTTTAATTCTGCAGGTTGGATGTATGGGAGTGATATGACAAGATTTATGCTTATGATCTCATTGGGCTAAAATCAAAATGTTATCTATGTCTACCGGTTTCTTGGATTTAAGATTATTTTTTTGAGATCAATACTTGTCAGCAAGGCAAGTTTCTTTTTTGATGTAAGATACAGATTTCAGGAGCTAGAGAGATACCTCAGAGGCTAGGAACATTTGATGCTCTTGCAAAGCACTTAATTTTGGTTCCCAGAACCCACATGGCCAGTCTCAAGTGTTTGTAACTCCAGTTCCTTTTTCTGGGCTTTACAGGCCCCAGATACACATGAGGTGCACATAGATACACGTAGACAAACACTCACACACATAAAATAAAAATAAATCAGTCTTTTAAAAAAATACCTCAGACTCCATTTTCTTTCCTGGCTGTCAGCCACAGGCTTCTCTCAGCATCTGGTGGCCTCTCATACCAATATGTCAAAGTACCTTCCCTACTTCAAGCCAGCAATAGTTCATTGAGGCCACGTAGTTCTTTATACTTCTGACTTCTACATATGCAGCCAGCTGAAAAAATTGTCTTCAAGGTACTTAGCTGACTAAGTCTCATTAAGCAAAATAATGCCTTGATTTGAAGGTTACTTCTCTCTGTTTGAGATGTCATGTAGGTCACATAGGTCCTTATCAGCCATCCCACTTCTCCCCATCAAATAAACCACATTAACTACGCCAAGTCACCCTCACCATTAAAACCCTGCCCACATTCTTGGTTCAGGATATCTTATACTGATATAGGTGTCACTACCTTATCACGTCTGATTTCTTAGGGTTTCTATTGCTGTGATGAAACACCATTACCAAAATGTAAGTTGGGAAGGAAAGGGTTTATTTGGCTTACACTTCAGCATTGCTGTTCACTGAAGAAAGTCAGGACAGGAACTCAAACAGGGCAGGATCCTGGAAGGCATGAGCTTATGCAGAGGCCATTGAGGGGAGCTGCTTTTTGGCTTGTTTCCCATGGCTTGCTCAGCTCACCTTCTTAAAGAACCCAGGACTAACAGCGTAGGGAAGGCACTACCCACTATGGGTTGGGTCCTCTGCCATTGATCACTAAATGAGAAAATGCCTTATAACTGGATCTCAAGGAGGCATTTCCTGAACTAAGGCTCCTTCCTGTGATGACTCTAGCTTGTATCAAGTTGACACACAAAACCACCCACTATTTATGGTCATCTGATGTTCACCTAACAATCCTTTCTCAATCTTGACAGCACATGGGTGTTCATCGGAGCTCTCCTAGTCTTTCCCCAGATGTTCTGATACATATGGTCTGAGGTGATACACTATGAAATCCTCCATAAGTGATTTTAATTTCAGCCAAAATTGACACATGATGCTGTAAGGATAGGCTAAGTATCCAGACAATGAAAGTAATAGCATCCATCCGGAAAGGATGCTCCTTGCATTTTCCTCCAACTTCATACACTGAGCCCCCTTCACCTCAGTCACTCTGGACTTACCTGGACTTCTCGAATTCCCTTTATTCTTTTTACTTTGTATATTAATACATCCATATCCTCCCAGATCAGCATTCCTTTCCTACTCACATCAGCACCTAGATCATTCCTACTCAGCATTTAGATCTTGTTCTAACAGTAATTTCTTGGAGAAAAATTAATTTGATCTTACAGATGGCCATGGCAGAGGAGCAGCAGGCAACATTTGATTTAAGGGGATTAACCAATATGAATGCAAGGCACTGATGCATGAATCTCAGATAGGCAAGGCTCTGAGAGCTTTGGCTCCAGAATGGCTCTTGCTACTGTTATGCCTTTACATGTTTGCCACTGCAATTTTTCTCTGCTATCTGGGTATTGTGTGAATGGGTATAGGGGGGGATCCCCACTGCCTTTAATGTAGTGTGATTATCTCATGGAAACATCCCATTCTACTGGGTATTTTACCTGTGGATTGTTATGAAAATAATTTTCTCTTGAGCTGTACTACTGTTTATAATGTTGCCCCTCCCCTGATAAAGCAGGGGCTGTAGAGGGCACAAAATAAGAACAAGGAAATGTCATGAATCTAGGACTTATGAGTTTCTCCTGAGGAGCACTGTAGACTGTGGTTTAGGTTAATGATTAAGGAAAACAATCGAGTCCCAGTAGTTAGCCCAAGTTCTTTCTGATATTGGGAAATGTGTTCATGGGTTTTGGTGTGCATCATAGCTAAAACAAAGCATTAAATAATGAGTTAGGTTAGGTTAAGATGTTTTTGTTAATGTCTTTGAGGTAGAAAATCTTGGGGAACAATTTAAAGTTTAGAAAGGCACACTTTTAATAGTTGAGCAAGGGACTCCTTAAAGTCAGAGAATAGGAACAATGGCAGCCTGGTTATTGCTGGCTGATGTGCTTTTTGTGTTAGGATGGGTTGGTGATCAAAGGTGATAATTAATTCCTTCTACTCATTTCTGCCCTCAGCTTCCTGATATTAAAAAAAAAAAAAAAACAACTGTTGATGAGTGGGTATGAACCCTGAGGAATTAAAGTAGAGGTGACTCTTTGTTTTTCATGTATAAAAGTTTAGATTTGTGATTCTTTTAAGATTTTTATAAGAATAACTTTTGAAATAAATAATAAAGTGATTGAAGTGATTGACCCTTTCTTTGTAACCACAAAATGTTGTCAGACAGTAAAAGAACTGGCTGAGAAGAATGCCTTGTTTGCTTATACTGAAGTTGCATGAACATGAATGTATGGGAGCTCTCAGGGGTAATTTGTTTTTCACCTGTATATGTAAAATATTTGATCATGTAAGGGATATGGAAAACTTGACTTTTTCCTTGTATTCATCATAATCATCCACTTAAAAATAAAATGTAACCACATTGTAATTTTTATATGGCTTGAAAGGTTTTTTGCTGGAGTATATAAGCTGTAAAGAAAAAAAAATTAAGACTACACAGAAGGGATACATCTGTATAGAGGTAAGAAAAGAAATAAAGAAATGAGAGAGAGAGTTAATAGAAAGACCCAAAAGGTGTGTGTGTGTGTGTGTGTGTGTGTGTGTGTGTGTGTGTGTGTGTTTTCTTTTTTTGCCAGCCCCAGAGAATTAAGCTTTACTCCTTCAGACAGAAAAGTCAAATTGAGTGATTAGTCCTCCAACTCTGTGGCTCCCCCACCCCCAATTCCTGAGCTGCTGAAGGCTAGTCCTCATAGCATCATTCCACGTTCATCTTCTACAGACTAATAATCCCACAAAAGGTACAGTGCCTGAGCCTAGATGAGAGACTTCCTGTGCCAAAGTCTTGACATTACTGCACCTAACTGCTAAATATTGACAGTTGATTTAACATCCCTGTGCCATAGTCTGCAGATGTGTAAAATGGAGATGACACATTTATTATTGAGTGGTTGGTAGGATGATAAAGCTAATACACAGAAATAATTAGAATAGGGACTGACACATAATATGCACTATAATGTATTCATGTTTAGTTTTAGTTGAATCTATCATATGACATCTGTTCTTCTTTCTAGAAGTGCATGAAAAAGTCCAAATCTGTGTTTCCTAGTCTATACTTTATCTCTATTGCTTTACATGCATTATACAGTAGAAAGAGAGCTGAAGAGGTAGCTCACAACCAAAAATATAAGAAACACAGTGGAATGCAATAAATAAAGGGATGCAAACATGATGTAAGTAAACAATTAGGGATATGTTTTAGTTGCACGACATTGTCTTGGATGCATTCTTTTGTCAATGCTCACTAAATGCATGATTTTTAAAACTTAATAATTGCAAATAACTAAATGTTCCTTCGATGAAGATGTTTTCAAATTTTAACCAAATGTCTAAAATTCAATTTTACTTCTCTTTCAATACTAGTTTCTTTTGATATCCAACATTTACAGTGAGATGTGATACAATGGTTTAATTGTGAAATTGGGTGGATATATAGTTCAGAACATGGATGGTTAGAAATTGTTAGTATTTTGGAATATTCAATAATAATAACACCAGAATAAAGTTTAGTGTGCCTAACTTACTTCATAAAACTAATAAACCATTAAGCATCTATCTGAGAGCTCCTACCTCTTAACTTTTAATTTAAATTGATTTTATGTTTAATTCATGAATGCTCAAAATATTATGAAATCTAAAGGAGAAATGCAACCTCATAAATCAATGTGTTCTGAATTGCCAGTTTAATTTCCATATTGATGTAGTGCCCAGGCTGGCAGTTTCTACTAAAAAGCATAAAGCATAGAGTCATCCCTGGATAAAGGGTCACATGGGTAGGACAAGAGTTAAAGCCAAACAACTTCTGAATATTCTCCACAATAGAAAAACTAAGCATATTAATAACCTATAATTTTAATTTTGATTTGTACCCCTTATACTATTTGTGATATTTTGTGTTTTTCTTCATTGTAGTTGATGTCATAACACAGTGAGTAGTGATGAATTTGGCCCAATAAAAATGTAGCAATACAGGTTTCAAAAATTTATGTGTGAAGGAATATACTGGTGTGGAATATTATTTTTTAATTATTATTATATTTGTGTTTTAATTTTACACATCAGCCATCGGTTCCCCTGTCTTCCCCCCTCCCGTCCCCACCCCATCTTCCCCCCAGCCCCTCCCCTCCATTCCCATCTCCTCCAGGGCCAAGACTCCCCTGGGGACTCATTTAAACCTGGTGCATTCAGTACAGGCAGGTCCAGTCCCCTCCTTCCAGGCTGAGCAAAATGTCCCTGTGTATGCCCAAGGTTCCAAACAGCCAGCTCATGCACTAAGGACAGGTCTGGGTCCCACAGCCTGGATGCCTCCCAAACAGATCTAGCTATTCAATTGTCTCACTTATCCAGAGGGCCTGATCCAGCTGGGGGCTCCAAAGCCTTTGGTTCATAATGTGGGATATTATTTTAAGATGTGTTACATTTGTTTATGCTATAGAATATTTGTTTTAATGATGCAAACATATGTTGCATTCCTTTATGTTGCATTTGTTTAACTCTGCGAAGCTGTGTTACTTTGCCTGTCTAAAACACTCGATTTGTCTAATAAAAAGCTCAATAGCCAATAGCAAAACAGAGAAAGGATAGGCAGGGTTAGCAGGCAGAGGGAATAAACAGGAGGAAAAATCTGGGAGGGAGAGATCAAGGATTGAGAGAAGGAGGAGAGGAGGGCATTAGGAGCCAGCCACCCAGCCACACAGCCAGCCATGGAGTAAGACTGAAAGTAAGATATACAGAAGTAAGGAAAGGAAAAATTCCAAGGGCGAAAGGTAGACGGAATAAGTCAAGAAAAGCCGACTAGAAACAAGCCAAGCTAAGGCCGGGCATTCATAAGTAAGAGTAAGACTCCACATGATTTATTTGGGAGCTGGATGTTGGGCCCCCAGAGAGTAAAGAGCCAAAAGAATAAGTGTTAAAAAAACAAAACAAAACAACAACTACAGCCAGGCACTGGTGCACACGCCTGTAATCCCAGCACTCGGGAGGCAGAGCCAGGAGGATCTCTGTGAGTTGGAGGCCAGCCTGGGCTACCAAGTGAGTTCCAGGAAAGGCTCAAAGCTGCACAGAGAAACCCTGTCTCGAAAAACAAAACAAAACAAACAAACAAAAAAACCAAAAACCAAAAAAACTACAATACACTAAACTTTTAGTTACAGAATTGCAACTTTAGTAGTCACTAGACTTGGGAATTGCCATTAAGCAGAGAACTTTGAAGTTATTAAAATAAATTTAAGTTTTATTGGTAGTATAAAATTGATTCTAATTTACGTTTATTCCAAGGTATTCTTGTGAATCGAATTTAATTTTTTTAGAAAAGGAATAGCACAAAGAACATAATAAAGAGCAGATAATCTGGAATTAAAATTATCTAACATCTCTCTTGATTCTACTATGTAAACATTATTGTCCTTCTGTAAGTTACAATATGAACTATTGCATGCAAAGTACTTCTCATATTTACAGGCATAATAAGTCTTCAATAAATCTGTGTTATATTTCAATAATGACAATAATATCAGAGTGATACAATTCAAAACATTTATAAATGATAATACTTACCCAAAATATTTTACAATTTTTTCTAATTATTTGATTTTACTTTTAAAGTTAATTTGTGTGTGTGTGTGTGTGTGTGTGTGTGTGTGTGTGTGTGTGATGTGTGATACATGCATGTGGTTATGCAAGCTGGAAGCTCACTTTTAAGTTAAGCTAACACGTGAGTACTTGAGGGCACTCAGGATGTGATCCTCAAATGCTAGTATTAAACAAGCATGCCTAGATTTATACATGGGAGTTGGGGATTTGAACTCATGTTGTCATGCTTTTATACTAACCCAATAAGTCATTTTAAAACATTACCTGTGTGCTGCTTATCTGGTCACAAAAAAAAACTGTTTAATTTATATTTTTCAGATAAATACACTTGATTATGCAAATGAAATAACCTGATCAAAGTTGTAGAGGTATAAAATGGATGCACCTGTTGTTACTATCTGCCTCCTTCCCTTGGACGTCTTGACAATTAACTCACATGTTTTCTTTAATCTGTGATGTGCCCTGGCTGATGGCCATGGCATTCTGCATATACTCTGACAAGCCCCTTTCTCTTTGATTGTGCTCTGTTGTAGCTACCAGTCATGAGATAAGTTTTCTAAGTGTCAGATGATTGGTTCTCAAACTTGCTGAAGTAACTGTGCCTGTCAATATTGGCACATTACTAAATTGTTGACTAATAGCATGTGAGAAAATAAAAAAAAATTGTCTCCATCAACACTAAGTTCTAATATATTATTAACAAACACATATGTAATGGGTAAGTGAAACAAATGCAAACATAAAATCATAAAAGAATGTTTATACTTAAATGGTATATAGACCTCCAGCTATTTTAAAGACTCACTACAGGACATAAAATTAAAGAAGCACTCAGCAGCAGATTCGTGCTCAGAAAGAGAAATTGGTACTACACCAGAGAAAGATGAATTAAACTACACAGAATACTTCATGTGCCAATACGATGATTTCCTTCTTTGATAAACTTTTCTAATTCATTAGCCAACCATAGTCCTCACTGCATCTGATAAGATTATTATGTACAAGGCTATAAAAGACAAGTGACAATTATCTGATTTTTTGATTTGTGTTGAGATGAGATATGTTAAATTCAAACCTTCAAACCGAACAAGAACATCAAATACATAACTGTAAGAAATATCAAAATTGAAATATGTTAAAAAAACAAAAACAAAAACAAAAAACTGGAGTGAGCTGGACAGTGGTGGCTCATGCTTTTAATCCTAGTCCTCAGGAGGCAGAGGCAGGAGGTTCCCTGAATTTGAGGACAGCCTGGTCTACAGAGGAAGTTCCAGGACAACAAGGGCTACACAAAGAAATCCTGTCTAGAGAAACAAAATAAAACACCCCCCCAAAAAAACCCCAAAACAAAACCATACACACATGTGCACACACACACACACACACACACACACACACACACACACACATACACACACACACACACACAAATCAACAAACAAAAACCCATTGGTGAAATAATTAAATATATATTATAAATTAAATAATTCTGTTGGGTGGTGGTGCACACGCCTTTAATCCCAGCACTTGGGAGGCAGAGGCAGGTGGTTCTCTGTGAGTTCAAGGCCAGCCTGGGCTACCAAGTGAGTTCCAGGAAAGGCTCAAAGCTACATGGAGAAACCCTGTCTCAAAAAAAAAAACCCAAAAATTTAAATAATTCACCTATTATTACCACTGAGCTCTACTTCTAGCACTATATTCTCCCACCTTCATAAGTGCCTATACTTTTTAGGATTGAGTGGAAGACCTTGACATAAGATTGGGTGGAAGACCTTGACATAGGATTGGGTGGAAGACCTTGACATAGGACTGGGTGGAAGACCTTGACATAGGATTAGGTGGAAGACCTTGACATTTGGATCCCTGTTATTTTCCATACTCTTCCTATTATTTTCTGCTTCTCCACATCCTGAATCCTGAGTATATTTATGGAAGGGATTATTTGTTAACATTCAACAAACAGTATCATGTTCTTCCTTATTCTCTCATATTTTTGCCTGTTATATGTGACATTAATTAACCAATACATATCAAGTATCAACCTTAGCTCACTCAGCACTAGGTGGTTTGCATTTTCAGAAGTTTAGTCTATTAAAAGTGGTGTGCAGGAAGATACATGCACTGCTACAGAGGGAACTGAGAGTCCTGTATCTTGACCCACAGGCAAGAAGAAGTAGTCTGAGACTGGGGGTAGTTTGAACAAAGGAGACCTCAAAACCTATCTCCACAGTGACACACTTCCTCCAACAAGGCCACACTTCCTAAGAGTGCCACTCCCTATGAACTTATGGGGGCCAATTACCATATTCCACTCCCTGCCCCCATATGTTTCTAACAATATCATAATGCAAAATTCATTTAGTCCAACTTCAAAAGTCCTCATAGTCTATAACAGTCTCAAAATTTTTTCTTAGAATCATACAATTTCTTAACTGTAATCCCCTAAAAAATGAAAAATCAAAAAGCAGATCACATACTTCTAATATATAATGGCACAGGATACACATTACCCTTCCAAAATGTATGTAAAGAAGAACTGTGAGGAAATACTAGACCAAAGCAAGACTGAAAATCAGCTGAGCAAATGCCAAATTCTGCATCTTCATGTCTGATGTCAAAACACTCAGATCCAAAATGTATGTAAAGAAGAACCATGAGGAAATACTAGACCAAAGCAAGACTGAAAATCAGCTGGGCAAATGCCAAATTCTGCTTCATCATGTCTGATGTCAAAACACTCAGATCTCCAACTCCTTTCAGCTCTGTTTACACACTTCTCTCTCTTGGCCTGGTTCCATTCTCTGTTAGCAGCTTTCCTCATCAGGTATCCCACAGCTCTGGTATCTCTAACATCTTGGGGTCTCCAAGGCAATCTAGGCTCCACCTTCACAGCTTCATGAAATGTCCTCTCTAGGTATCCATTCAGGGACACCCCTAACACATGCATGGCCTCAGCAGCTTCCTTAGTTGTGGAGGAATATTCCATTGCCCTTTTCTTATATCTGTGAAACCAGAACTATATGAAGCTGCCAAGTTCTGCTGCTTACTGGGGCTGGAACATGGCCCACTTGTTCAATCATATCTTCACCAGCTTTGTTTTCCATGGCTTCCCTCACTGCCTAAGCTTCTCTGTACTGGAACTTGCTCTGTAGACCAGGCTGGCCTTGAACTCAGAGATCCATCAGCCTTGCCTTTCTAGTGCTGAGATTAAAGGTGTGCACCACCACATCTGGCTCTAAGCTTTTCTTTAATTCCTCTTCACAGGTTGGAAAGCTAGCTGGATAGGATCTTGCCACAAGATCACCACTCCCTTTATTTCAATTCTTAGTCTGTTATCTCCTTGAATATAGCTCTATTCCACTTCCTGGTACTCATTTTCTCCTCAAATTGTACATTGTGTGTTTTTCCTTTCTCAGCTTGCTCCTTTTTGTTATAAATCTTCATTAGAGTTAACACCAATAACCACATGACAGAGTCTATACTAGGCTGTTTTGAGATTTCCTCTGCCAATGGAATTAATCCAAAACTCTTCAATTTAGCCTCAGGTAGACTCTTGGACAAGGGAAAAAGGCAGTCACATTCATCACCAAAATATCACAAGAATGATTTCTAGGCAATATACTAAAATTCTTCTCCTCTGAAACTTCTTTGGCATGGCCCCCACAGTTCATCAAATCACACTCAGCAACACTGTATTCCTTCTAGTAAGTCCCATTAAGCAATACTTAAAGTTTTCAACTGCTTTTCTAATCCACAGTCCCAAATTCCATATTCCTTCAAACAAAAGTGTGATTAGGTCTATCACAGCAATACTCCAGTCCCTGATTGCAACTCTGTCTTAGTTAGAGTTTCTGTTGCTATGAAGAGACACCATGACCATCGCAACTCGTATAAAGGAAAAAAATTTAATTAGTGTAGCATGAATCTTAAAAGGTATTATTAATAAAAACAAACCTAGGAACCAGATATTGGGATGAATGCTGGAAGATCAGAGAAACAGAACACAAGCCACAGCTAACCTCATATTGTCAACTTCTCAGCCAATCCTTTTTCCTCAAACTGGAAGCTTCTGTGTTCTCATCCAAATGGATCTCAGCTGAACTGCTGCTAAAAGCCTAAAAGCCTCTAGTTCCTGTTCTTAAGATTCCTGCTACACTCATGCCTTATATACTTTTCCGCTTCCTGCTATCACTTCCTGGGATTAAAAGTATGTCACTATGCCTGGCTGTTTCCAGTGTGGCTTTGAACTTTCAGAGATCCTGATGGATTTCTGCCTCCAGAATGCTAGGATTAAAGATTTGTGTACCATCATTTTCTGACCCCTTTGTCTATCTAGTGGCTGTTTTGTTCTCTGACCCCAGATAAGCTTCTTAGGGTGCACAATATATTGGGGAACACAATATAACCTAATTTTCATAGGTTTAGCCCATTATCATCATGGCATGACATGGTGGTGTGCAGTCAGACATGTTGCTGTAGAAGGAGCTGAGTGTCCTACATCTTGACCTGTAGGCAACAGGAAGTGGTCTGAGATACTGGGAGTAGCTTGAGCAAAGGAAACTTCTAAGGCCTCCCCTACAGTGACACACTTCCTCCAACAAGACCACACCTACCCCAACAAAGCCATACGTCCTAGTAGTGCCACACCCTATGAGCTTATAGGTACCAATTACATTCAATCTTCTACAGGTTAGTAAATAAAAGAAGCTTGGAAATATTAAGTTAAAAATATGTTTTAATCATTGCTATTAATGCTATATTTTTATTGTTTTATGTTTTGATGATATTTTGTGTTCTGAGGAAAGGTCAAAGAATCTTAACTCACATGTAACTGGTCAAGGCATAGGCTCCTGTGGGGTTTCCTAAATATTACTTATGCTAGTTTCTTCGTTATAGTAGATACAATGACATTAGCACCATGGTACCGAAAGAGGTAAAAGTAAAGCTATTCATATGATATGTCAAACATAATGATCATAATAAGATGACTACTCAACATTTTAAAAGTGGTATTGCTAAGTTTTGGATTTGTGAATGAATGTATGGTATGTGGCAGGGATGTACTTACTTAGATATATCTGTTCTGTGATCATGAAGAGTGATCTCTTCTTCTTAAAGTAGTTTCCCCAAGACCTATACTGATGAGTACAGAACATGAACTCTATAAAGGTTTTCTGATTTACTTCATAAAAAAGGAAGAAGATTAACGCCACATTGAATATTAGTCATAGGTAATAGGTTTATCATTGTGCTAGGAATTAAATAGTAATACTAAAAGTAGATGAACTAGCTACCCAGAATGTAATTATTGATATTAGTAAGGGGCTAATAGTGCTTATCTCTCTGTGAACATATAAATAGAGAGGGAGGGGGCAATTATTATTGACTTCTGTTGTTGGATTTATATATAGAAATTTAACTAAAAATATAACTTTGCAGTCATGTTCAAATCAGGAAAAAACAGAACATTTGGACATTCGAATGTAGTCCATCCCTATGAGCATCAGCTGTGAGCTGTCCAGTGCAACATGCCCACATCACACATGAGACCCAATTATTGAGCTATAGGGAATTGGAATTATCAAATCTTAGGGTCAAATTCAATTAAACCACACATTGGAAGATACGACTGACTCTGCCAAGGAGAGACAAGATGAAAAGCTGTCAAATTATCTGTTAATGATCATACACACCTATACTATTGTCCATGTGTTATCTTTGAAAATTATAAATAATACAAACAGAATTTGTTTCTGAAAGCTTCCTTTGCATAATCATACTTCAGGCTTTTATTTACATATAGAAGAGTGCAGGGATTTATTGGTCCTTTAGTACCTACTTTTTAAGAACCTCGATTTTTTTGTTGTTTATCAGTTTCATACATTTATACAATGAAGTTTAGTCACTTTCACTGCCTATTTCCCTCTTGTTTCTCCCTCTCATTGAAACACATTGTCTCGATGAATCCTCCTCATACTTTTATGTTTTCCTTTGTGTGTGATCCACTGGGACCATCAATGAGTGGTCAGCATTTCATGTTATGGTGTCACCATTGACTGCATATGGATTTCTAGGATCTTCTCTTTCCTTTGCTCCTAGATTCAAATATGTAGCAGGTCCTATTTTATTCTTTGAGAATCTAACACACACATACAGTTAAATATGGTCATATGAGCTCCCATTTCCACCTCTACTTCCTTAGCTTCCCTCCATAGTTCCCCTCCCAACTTTATACCTTCACCCTTTTAAAACATAACCTGCTAAGTTCAACTAGTTTCACCTGGGCTCTTGCGTAGTTTCTTTGTATAATTTTAAGTCAACTACATGACATAATACTCCAGCACTTGGCCTGTAGTCTGTCACCTGGTGGGTGCTCAGCATGCATATACTGAAAGTTTCATTCATTTCCTTTTTCGATGTCTGGCCTTGCCATATCACAGTTTGTGCAGACCAGTGACGTCACTTAACCACTCCCTGTGTCTCTGTTCTAGCTTGAGCCAATCCATCTTCCTTACTGAAGCCAGAATAGTCTTCTTAAAATCCTAATTTGATTCTGTCATCCTCTGATTAAAATCCTTTGACAAATTCCATCTTTAAAAGAGAACTTCATAAAATGACATAAAAGGTTCTTCATGACTAAATACCTGTCCAGTTCTGTCTATTTCTTATCACTTTCTTTTTTCTTTTGTATTTTATCCCATTTCTCATTCCACCTAGATTCCTGGGTTTTAGCTGTTTTTAAAAAATTGTTTTTCTGTTTTCCCCATGTTTCATATTGACTTATTATGACATTCCTGGACCTCAAAGCTCTTACTGCTCAGCCTGGACATTCTTTGCTCCATTTCTCAAGCATTACCTCAAGGATCACTTCTCTAAAGTACATTTAAAAAAATGTTTTATGAATTCTTTGTGTATTTCACTTCATGCACCATAAGCTCACTTGTCTCCTCATCGCTTCATATCTACCCTCTGCTCTTGCCTTTCTGTGAAAAGGAAACAAAAAAAAATAAAAATAAGAATAAAAAAAGAAAGAAAAAAAAGAATCTTGCCATGGTAACTGTGGTATGTCCAAAACAACTTTACTTGTAAATGTTCATTGCAATGAGTCCTTGGTCTGGTTTGAGATCTGTGACTTCTGCTACATTATCAATACCGGATCCTCACTGAATATCCTGTTTTGTCTTGGGTTTGGAGATTCTGCAGATTTGGATCTGCAGGACCAGCCCCTTCACACACTTCAGCAATTCTTAGATTGAGTAGATGTTGGAGTCATCCCAAAGACATGGATCTGGGCTTGAGTGGTAGCTGAGTTGGTCAGCCCACCCACTCTCCTTCATTTGCACCACTAGGGCCAGCTCTCCTGCTTTGTCCAGGAGACTGGTGGGGACAGTTCTCCTGTATGAGGCAGCTGGCAATGGCTAGGACCAGCTCTCCTGAACACATCAGGGCCAGCTCTCCCACACCCAAGCCACCAGAGCCTCCTCTCCAGCACTGTACTGATGAAGGGTGTGGTCAGCAAGGGGCCAGGCCATCTCTCTTACTCTCATGCATTCAGGGTGGATTCTCCCATGCTTACCTCTCCAGGGTCAGCTCCACTCTGCTGCTAAGGTGAGGTTCATGAGCCTGTTTTCCCAAGTGAGTGCTGCAGCCAGCAAGGGTGGAGCCAGCTCTCCCACACCCACCCCTCCATGTATAGCTCTTCCATGCTGCCCAGGAAGGAGGCGTGGCCAGCTCTCCCATTCATTCTCAGGTCCTCAGGGCTGGCTCTCCCACATTCATACAGCCAGGGTCAGCTCTACTGCACTGTCCAGGCAAGGTGCAGGGCCACTCTCCTGAGTACTGCACGCAGTAAGGGGCAGGATCAGCTCACCTGCTCTCATGTCTTTGGGGGGCTCTAAAGCACATTTTATTCTTCAGTCTCCAGAAGGGTATATATCTGCTATGTATCATGGTTAATGTTCCATCAGAATGTTTGCAGTACTATTTTGTCTTGGGTTTTGCTAATGCTTTTGCTTGCTAATAATTCTATTTTCCATTTGTTTATATTCTGCTTTCCTTACCATCTTGTAAGCTATAAGATCATTTGTAAGTCATATGACTCTGTTGAAGGTGCTCTGCATGCTACCAAAAGAGAAAAATAGTCATTGATATCACCCAGCTATGTACCTTGCAACCTTCAACAGTGACTTCCCTGCAAAATATACCTGCACAACAGCAGCACAGGTGTTATGGGAGTAACCAACCACTTTCTGATTAAATTAGGCCCACCCCCATGAGCTAGAACCCATCCCTGACACTGCTAAAGTGGCCAAGCACTTGAGACTAGATAGGTCATAGGCCCTAGAGGAAAACCTACATCTGTTATTCTGCTAAAGGAACATCACAATAAAATGACTCCTATGGCATATTGCTGTACCCCTTGATCACTGCATCACTAAGCCCTCATCATAGAAGCTTCTTGTGGTAGATGAAACTTAACATAAAGACTTACAACTGGACAATGTGCAAAAAGTAAGACTTTGGAGCATTCAGTTCTAAATGAGATATCTTTATCACCCTACCTAGGCTCAGAGAATCTAGGTGGAAGAGGATGTAGAAATATTGTAAGAGCAGATGGGGTGGATGACACCAAGGAAATACTGTCGTCTAGCTACAGCATTACTGATGCACATATGAACTCACAGAGATGGTGACAGCATGCCCAAGACTTGCCATAAGTTCAAGCTAGACAAAATCCCAGCACAGAGAAGGGGAAAGTCCCATCTCTAACTAAGAAGTTATTTGCAACTGATACTTACTTGGAGAGGGAAAATGCATATTCTTTTTGACTGTGCTCTGGCAAAAAGAGATATGGATATCACAATACTATTATGTAAATGGAAATATTAACACAGATTACAGGGGTCTCCAGAGGCCAAGTGAAATGGCTAAAAATGTTTTTATTGACCACTAAGCAACTATTGCCAAGACATTCAAACTTCAGCTTCCCCTTTTGTGACTGAGTTTGTTCTGTCTCTCTCAAATGTGTCTTGAAAACAGATTTCTTTCAAGAATCAATGAAAAATAGACAAGGTGTTTGTTATGCATGTGCCAGCTTCATATTTGATTTTTTCTAAACTTTAGAAAGATCATTCAAATTAAAAGGTATGATTTAAAAATACTTTTGCTCAATAATCACCCTGTCTTGCTTGATAAGTGAAATAACACATGAAATTTAGTTTACCAGGGACATTTAGAATCTTCATACTAGGATGATTTTAAGATAATGGGTTATTTTACCCCTCAAAAGTATAAAAAATGTATGTTTTCTAATTTTATACAATATATTTTAATAATATTCTTTCCCTCCACTAACACCTCCCAGAACCTGCCAACCTCCCTACCACTGAATTTAATATGCTTTCTCTCTAAGAATACCTGTACTGAATCCACCAGTTTGAACTGAATCCCCAGGGGAGTCTTGGCCCTGGAGGAGATGGGAATGGAGGGGAGGGGCTGGAGGGGAGGTGGAGGCAGGGGCGAGAGGAGAGAGGACAGGGGAACCCATGGCTGATGTGTAAAATTAAAACACAAATATAATAAATTAAAAAATTAAAAAAGAATACATAAAATATTTTAAAATCTCTTTTATTAAGCCAATGTATTCTTTTAAGTCTACCAATGATCCTCTTGATTCTTAACCATACTTCATCCTCTTTATTCATTGAAAAAGACTAATCAGAAACCTGAATGTGGCACTACAGATGAATGTCAGCAATGACGGCATGGTAGCAACAATACTCCCATTTACCTCAGGTAGAATATATGTCACACTCAATAACCACATGTACTTGTAACCAACTACAATCATTTACATATCTAAACACAGAGACTTGAAGGGGTTAATTTCCTCCAAATAAATACTGAAGCCAGGTTTTTATCCTAGAGACCCTACTCTCCATGAAGCCAATTAGTGTATTGTAAGTGTTCAATATGAACATTAACTACAGCTATAATTGGTATTATTATTTAAATATAAAGGTAAGAAAGTGCATACCAGATAAGCAAAATTTTTTTCTTGAATAAGTTAAAGTGAATTCACTCCCCTTTGATTTAATAATTGTCTCCCTTCATTCTGGGTTCTAATAGTTGGGTAATGGATTTTGTCAACCACTATATGTTTTCACCTCCAGCTGGGGACACATAACTTTTATTGTGGTCCATTATCTGGCCATTAGAGGCCACAAGTGTGTCCCCTGACCCTCTGCCTCACATTATGCTGAGGAAAAGGAGTAGAAAATGTGGATGCAGCAGCTTTCCCCGCACCAGAAGTCAAAGAAGCTCCAGAGCCTTCTATATTGAGACCATTCATTTTCCTCCTGCAGCGAAGTCCATCACCAAAGACCCGAGAAAAAAATTTCATCCAGATCCCACTCCCTGCCTTGCTGCTGTGCTCCATCACTTCAGAGTGTCAGCTCCAGGATCGGCTAAAATCTGCTCAGATTATTCAGCTTCTTCTTATTTGAACAAGAGCCTTTCATTGCTTAGAAGTTTGATACACACATTCAACTAAGTAAAAAAAAAATTTTTTTTAATTTTGTTACAGTCACCACTGGCATACAAACTGCAACTATTCCTGTTGGCCTTGGCTAACCATGTTTTTGTTTTGAAAATTAGGGTCAGGTTTAGTCAAATCCAATTAGAGAGTCATATTTCAGAGCTTCGTACCTGGAATAATGGAAAGCACTATGTGATGCTGTGATACTGTAGAAAAGAAAGGGGAAACCACCCACAGGTATTAGCTGACAGAATCTGGTAAATCTGTCACTATTATCTTTTATTCTCACCTGGAGAAGCAGGAAAGTTACAGGAAACATTGCTTTAGAATATTGGACACCATTGCAAGGGAATCATTGGTTTTTGTCAACTGCCTTCAAGTAGCCTCATTGTTTTGTTTAAAAAATAAAATAAAATGTAAAAAACACTTCTCGTACTGTTCTAACATGTATTACCTGCTTTCTTTACAGGCCTCCTCTGTTTCCCATGTCAGTACCTGTTTATTTTATGGCATGCCTATAAGCTTGTTTTATTCATAACAAAATTGAAAGTGGATTTAAACTTGTTTGCCTTTTGTTTTTTCTGTACTTAAAAATTATTTTACTTGTTATTGGGTGTTTGTGAGTGAGTTATGTGTGTAAGTGTTACATGGTTGTTTGTGTGTGCGTTAGTTTTTGTTAATCTGTATGTTTGTGAGTATGAATGTATGACTGTGTAAGAGTGTATAAATATGTTAGTGTTCGAGTGTGCGTGTGAGTGTACAGAATTAGTGTGTGAATGTGTATGTATGTTAGTGTGGGTGAGTGTTAAGTATGTGTGTGTATGAATGTGTGTGAGTGTGTGTAAATTTATATGTGATTGTGAGTGACGATTTTATATATGAGTGTGTGTGTTTGTGTGTTTGTGTGCATCTATTTTGGGGAGGATGGACCATTCCTTGATTTCTAACATGTGGTAGAGAAAGCCCTTTCTATATGTTTAGAATCTTAAAATGGTGAAATCTGTCCAAAGCTATCTAATAGAGTTTTTAAGGGAGACAGAATCATAACAAGAACACACTTATTGAAACTACAATTGTAGACGAATTTCTAAATGATAGTAAAATGATGTTGGTTGATGCACTGGTAACTGTCGGAAAAGTCACAATCCACAGCTACGACTACCAAAATTATAATTAGAAAGAAATAGGGGATAGGAGAGGAGTCAGGCTTGGCAGAAGGGTGGGGAGCAGATCAGAGAGAGAACAGAGAGTGCAGAGAGAGATGGAGGTCCGCCTCGACCACATGGTGGTAAGGTGTAAGACGCAGGACCCTGAGCTGCACGTGTGCAGAATCCTAACACTAAACACTTTTAATAAATTAAAAAAAAAAACAACAAAAAACAAAAACAGAGCCAAATACAGGGGTGAAAGCTGCAGAGATCAGAGAGACAGGAATAGCCACCAACTAACTTTTAGCCAGCAACTAACCTTAGCTCACCACAGGGCCGTGGCTTCTCAAGTAAACCAGCTTCTTCCTGTCTAACCTGCGCCTTTATTGCCTTGCTGTTCTGCCTTCTCATTGGCTCTTAGCCCAGCCACATCACTTCTTCATCACTGCCTGTCTATACAGACCTCCAGGTCTCTGTGGTTGGTACTGGGATTAAAGGTGTGTGTCACTACGCTTGGCTGTGTCCTTGAATGCACAAAGACTCTTCTTGCCATGTGATCAGATTAAGGGTGTGTACTACCACCGCCTGACTTCTGTTTATGGCTGGCTATCTGTGTCCTCTGATCTCCAGGCAAACTTTATTTGTTAACATACAAATAAAATATCACCACATTTCAGCACAAATAAAATATCGCCATATATAATGGAATATGTTTTGAAAATATTTGAACTTAAGGAGCTTTTTGAGTGTCTGGAGGGAAGTACTTAGACTGCTGGAATGTGTGCCAGTAATAGAGGATAGACGTCAGATCTGAAAGCATGTGGATATGTGACGTCATGAAATAGTAGATAAGGATATGGCAAAGACCAACAATGGCTGTTTGAGCAACACCTGCATTAACAGAATAAAAAAGTGACCCAGGAACTAGAAAGCAGGAGAGGGCAGAGGGCCAGAAAGACAGAAGCCAAGAAGAATGAGCCCTTGAAGAATTTCCATGGCATCCTTTCATTTACAATATGAAAGTCAGGTCTCATTAGTTACTGTGAAGATTGTGGTTGACCACCAAGGATCAGGGAAAGCAACACTGCAGTATCCAGGTATAATCACAGGGTCAGTCTCCAGGATTTGCAATGACATTGTGACCCTGGGAGACTAAGATTAGTAGCAAGATGATGACAGGAGCCAGAATGAAGGAATAGCCAGCAAGAAGGAAGCAGAGCCATGAAATGGAGACATCCTTCTCCCTCCAAAGATCTATGGGGTAGTTAGCCAGGGACAGAAAGAAAGAGATTAATGGCTTAAAGCATGACAAGGAAAATGAAACTGTTTTTGTTTGTTTGTTCTGTTTTGTACATCAGGATGAAAAAGTATTTGGTTGAGTCAGAGCCATAGAACCATAGGACAGGAGAAAATGTAGATGAAAGGAGAGTTTCTTAGAAGAACAAGGTTAGAGGCAGAAAGTGCAGTTATGGGTTGGACCCAAGAGAACTAGCTGAGAGAACAAGAGAAGGTGTACTTAGCCATTTTGTAGAAGTATCTCTTAATGTCCTCAAAGACTGGCTTTTTGACAGACCTCATGACAAAGTTAACCATAGACCTTGATGTCATCTGAGATAGTCCTTCTGTGGACTCATCATATTTAAGTTTAAGCAGCCTTTAAAAGAGCAATTTTACTCTCCTTGGATTTCTCATGTAATCAGCTTTTATAGCCTAAGCTAACACATAGTTTTAATCCTAAATTATGTACTTTTCCATGTCCCTGGCCCAAAATGATTTATGTATATGTTATGGTAATCATTTTCTGAAAGCAATAAATAGTTTGGAAGAAACTTTAAAATGACTATCCAACATATATTTTGGAAGCATCATGTGGGTGTAGGTTGATGACATCTGTGTGGCATTGTTTACTATTCAGGGTCAGTACCTTTTTCCCTTATAAAGCTCTGTTAAAGATTTCTGATCCCTCCAACCTTTTCCATGCCATGATTCCTATGGTATTCAAAATACAGAGCAAAGCTCTTTGATAGGGATACAGACATACACATAGATAACAGATACAGGAATAGATAGACATCAGACAGACATGCACAACTGTTGCACTACAGACAGGCTAATAACCATAAACTACAGATAGATGTAAAACAATAGGAGAGATGTAGAGAATTTAAATTTGGGCTCACTCTTGGCTAAATTAGTCCAAGAAGAAGTCTGTGTTTTCCTTAATGCATTAATTGACACAAATAGGAAAGACAAAGAGTCACTTGTCAATAAACATAACTGCCCGCAGTGACTTGCCAGGTGCTACTCTTTCCAAAAGGTACAGTTGGAAAGGCCAAGACCTCTACTCTGAAGAAGCTGTACTTCAAAGAAGAAAGAGCTGAATGTGTGTGCGTGTGTGTGTGTGTGTGTGTGTGTGTGTGTGTGTGTGTGTGTGTGGTGTTTTGTTAAGCTCTATAGGATGAATGAAAGTTGGTTGTCAGTTGGACAGAATTGTAATTTAGATCAGAATGCTCAGAGAAGTTTGAGAGAGAATTGTGGGAAGTACAAAAACAACTCTACTCAGTGTCTTCATGGAAAGGATCCAAGGTTATAGGAAAGAAGAAAAAATGTGGTTAAGATTAAGATAAAAACATGTCTGTCTGTCAGAGGTGACCAGGATTTTAAGAGGAGATCCAGTCAGGCAATGGAATGGACATAAGGGATCAGGTAGAAGAGCACAGACTATAATGGAGACTTTTTCTTTTACTCCAAGTAATATATTAATGCATTGGTGCATTGGACAGAGACCACAATTCAATTAAGGTTGGAGAAGGATACTAGGTACCCAAAAGTTGATTCCAAGTACAAGAACTAGCTCTTAATTTTGGAGACATCAGTATTATTATTTATCATTATTATTAAATAATAATAATAATAATAATAATGATAATAATAATAATTTATTTGTATTTGAGATGGTGAGAATAAATAAAAGCACCAAAAAAGCAAATGTGAATTTAACATCTGCAGTGAAACAATTTTCAGGGTTGTTGAACAGTGGTATGACTTAAGATCAGAGAACTTCTACTACCCTCCTGCTGTGGTTCTTTACCTGTGTCCTGCCTACTTTCCACATCTGTAAGCATGAGCAGTATTACTTTCACAAACAACAAGCTACCCAAAGCCCTGAGACTATTTCATCTGCCATTGTATCTGTAAGGCTTGATATACAAACTGAATAGCCTCAGTGCGTTTAAAGACAGAGTGCGTGGAGTGGGAGGAGGGAGCGGTGGAAGTGATAAAGGAAGGAGCTAGAGAGAGGCAATGGGGGAGAAAATCTGACAAACGCACATTGTATGCATGTTTGAAATCTTCAAACAATAAAAAGACAAGATTTTAAGGTGTAACCCAGCACTTTAGTATTAAGAGTTTGAAACCAGCAATCCAGAAGGTTTTTAGAGTCTTTGACTTTCAAAAAGCCTACAATGTGGAATAAATACTTAATAAAATATTGCTTGCTCAATGAATAAAGATTAGTAATTAGAACTTAATTGAGTGGGGAGAAGTGAGATAAAAGCAATTAGTGGCACTTGAGCCAATAGATCTAGACTAAAATTTCTCAGAACAATAGACAAAGTCTCATCTGTCTTCATCTATAATCTACTCTCATTATCTGTTTCAGGTCTGACCTGTGTGCTTCCCCAACCCTAACGTATCCCTTTTCTTAACACACACTGTCTGCCTCCGATTAGCTCCCCTTTTGTTCCCAGTCCTCTTCTGCTGTCTAGTACTTCCTGTCCCACTCTAGTGGAGCCTGACTTTGATCTGTCCTTCTACAAGTCTGTACATACCTTATTTCTGACAAATCCAGTTAAAGTACACCAATATAATTTCCAGAAATATAAATGAATCCTGTCATTTATAGATTTAAGTTCAAATGAGTTCATATAAAAATTCTACAACACCATTGTATTAAAAACCCCTTTAATAATTTTCTTTTTAAGTCTAAGTAGCAACCTATAAGAAATTTCTTCATATTTAAATTTCACTTTTGTAAATTAGAAAAATTTGTCTTTTAGAGTAATTATTTTGAGAACAAATGCAATTATTTTGAAAACAAATCTACTGATTTTTGTTCCAATTCACTTTATTAGAATTATCTCTAGTAGGGTACAATAGACAACTGAAATAAATCTTGAAATTTAAATGTTTAGCATAAACTTTTGTTACCATGGATGTGAATGTTCATAATGCACTCAGATTTCAGAAGAGGCATTCAATCATTCCAATGGGGTACCAGCCTAACTTTCACGTAGTCATTGTATAATGTGAGAAGCTAAAATGCTTGACGTTATTTTTTAGCTCGGATTTTTTTTGCTTGTTAATTTTTAAAAGGTGAGTTAGCACACACAATGACATTCTTGTAGTGTTTCTGAAAACAAAACACAAGATGTATTGTTATGGTTGAAAAGTTTATAAACAAGTTATTTCTTGCTTTCCTTCTAGAAAGTAGAGCTTTTGAGAAAGAGCTGTCCTAAAGGACAGGGGAGGAGAGCAAAAAGGACTGAGAGTTTTGCACTTGAAATAATGTTACAAAAAGGAGCATGACTCCCTATTCAGTTTCTTTTTCTTTTTCTTTTTCTTTTGCCACAACTTACTGGAAAGCCAACAGCCATGTTGTAAGATGTCTGGTGGAATTATACACGCAGGGGACTGAGACTCCTGATGAAGCCAACATGGACTGACAAGGGGTGCCGTGAACCTCTGAAGGCTCTGGTTCTACCCATGCCTTCAGATAACTACAGTCTTCTGGTACTACCCATGTTTGAGTCAAAACCAGAACTTCTAGAAGTTCTCCCACTTCTTTGGATCTAGTGGAGACCTTTATTCAGGTCTTCAGTTTACCTCCACAGACATCAGTCACTTTTCCTATCAGTGTGTGTTTTCTTTCTTAAATGACAGTGGTTCTGAATCTTGGTGGGATGTTAAACAGTTACTCTATCTTCTCAGATACATTTTCTACACAATGAGTTCACTTTCTGAAAGGTTGACATAAATCCTGAGTGGTTAATTTAAGTAATGGATAATATGTCAGGGGGAAGAGGAGGAAGTGAGAGCTTAAGCTCTGCCACTAGGATTGCATTCACTAATACTAACATAGTCCCCTCAATCAGAACTGTTATAAAATGCACAGCTCAGCATGTTCAGCAGTATGTCTGGAACAGCACAATAAATTTGATTTTCCAATTCTAATCTTCACAATTCATTATGATACTAAGGTCCTCATAATAAAAAACAGTGCTTAACTTTCTATATCTAAGTCCTTGTACTAGGTACTAAACAGAAAACAGAACAAAGTTCCCCCTTCTTCTTTGCCCCCTCCCTCCTTCCTATGTTCTCTTCCTAATTTCATTCAGTGGGTTTTTCTTTAGCAGATATTGAGATAAGCTCACAGCATCAGAATAAACCCAGAGCAAACAATCTCCACACTTACTGAGCTTATGGCCATTTGAATATAACAGATATTAATAGAATAATCAGACAATCAAATGTAAAATTGCTAGTGTGCTAAATGATGTCAGGAGCACTACTACCTGGAATTATAAGAGCGCATATTGAAGAGATTTACCCTAGTCTTTGGAGCTAGAAATCATGTTATAGGAGAAATATAGCTTGAACTAAGAACTTAAAGAATGAATCATTGTTCAAAGGCAAAGAGAGAGTAAAGAATGTTCTGGGGATAGAGAACATAACATGACAAACAAAGTACACCACAGAAAGACTTTCAAGAAAAACCTGACACTAAAGGGTCTAAGCCTGTGGCAAGGTGAATTAGAAAAGGGTGGGAGAATCTCAGGTTGCATGTCATCCAAGGGCAGTAGGGAAAACATATTAGGATGTGTAAAGAGGGGAACTATAAGGAAGGAAGAGTAATAATATTATGTGGGAGATAAAGAGAAGAATGATTGTAATCAAACCACCTGGTGATAGTTATACAGATTTTTACAAGTAGGTGATATGAGAGATATCTGTGAAGTAAAATCTTGCAGGTAAGGAATGGATTGATTCTCAATGAATGGAAGGAGGTATCAAGATTAACAGATGTTTATAGAATATTGTGATAAGTATCATCATTCTCATATTTTTACTTTTAGTTTTATTTTTTGAGAATCTCATATATGTACAGCATTTACATCGCTTCCATACTACCCTATCATGAATTTCACAGGATGGTCAGAAAGACACACATTACAAAGATGAATTCTGTAATAAATGTTATAATGGAAAAATGGACAGATGTCAAAGGAAAGAAATATAGCCCAGCCAGAAAGAAGGGTCTTAGAAGGATTCCTTGCTAACTGGGAGTTACTTGAGCAAATTAAGGGAAGAGGAGACCTATTGCTAACCCAGGAAAGAGAGAGTACAGCATTTTGAAGAAAGACAGGTAAGAACAGTTGAGTAAAGGTAGGTCTAAAGATGCTACAATATGAAAGACAGGGACCTTAATTTTATATTAAGAGCTTTATGTCCATCTAAGTGCAACTAAACTACTCTAGGATTTTGTATTTATAACTTTCAGAGTTTCATACATTTTATATTTCGTTTCCTCCCTCCCTTCCCTCTTCCAACTCCTGGGACCCTCCCCCAACTCAATCTCAAATTCATGACTTCTTTAGTTCACACACACACACACACACACACACACACACACACACACACACACGTATATGTATATTTAAAGATTATTCTTTGTGATTTTTTGCATACACACATTTATTTATAAATACAGTCTATTGAGTCCATTTAAGGTTGCTTGTATGTGTATGTATTTTGGGCTGGCCTTTGGAACTGGACAACCTATCAAGAGGATCTTTCCTGGAGAAGACTGATGTCTCTTTTTGTGTGTGTGTGTGGGGGGGGGCAGTAATTAGTCAATTTTAAGCAAAGGAAGCCTTTTGTGACAATAGATTCTTGTTTAGAAAATAACTTGGACAACATAATTACCAGACTGCACAAGACAGGAGTAATATTTCTCCCAAGTGGAAGCACTGATGTCAGTGGGTCTATGTATGATTCTCATTACTCGGTCATTAATTCTGTTTCTCCAGTCACTCACTATGTCCCAAACAATGTCACATTTCACCCTTGTAAGCGGCTCTGAGACAGATGATATTAACTTCTTTCATTGAGGAACAATGCACCTTTAAAAACCCATCTCCGCAGGATTGTACAGCCAACGGAGAGGGATAAGAACGCTGGTTTGATGTTGGAGCACACACTTTATGCTCCATTCTCTGCAAGTCATTAATGACAAGATAAAAGAGAGACTGTTTACATTTGAGATGAGAAGCAGGAAAAATGGGGTGGATACACTTAAATATTATTTTAATAATGTGGACCAGAGCATGGGGAGATCCTCTGTCTAAGGCAAGTGGGTATTATCTTGTACCAATAAATCCCTTTTACAATATGCCTCCTACCATGCAGTACATGTGAAGACTGGATGAAGAAGATATTTTCTGACATTCTTAGGTAACAATGAAGTCTAATTTCGTCTTCTTCAAATGTGGAATTTAGCAGGTAATTTGAGATTGGCAGGCTAGATTGGCAAGCAGATACTGTGAACCCTTGGGATATCCCATCATTGATAAATAAGGAAAATATTCATCTGGAAGGTGATTCTGAGAATGAAATCAGGCAATATGGGCAGTATCTTGAACACTTAATGCAATGCACCAGTACTTTAATAATATAATAATATATATGCTATAGAAATCTTTCTTTCTTTTTTTTTTTTTTTGGTTTTGTTTTGTTTTGTTTTGTTTGAGACAGAGTTTCACTGTATAACAGTTCTGACTATCCTGGAACTCACTTTATAGACCAGGCTGGCCTTGAACTCACTTAGATCTGCCTGCCTCTGCCTCCCAAGTACTGGGATTAAAGGCATGCACCACCACTACCTCGCCTTATTAACTATTTTTATCCATGTTCATATGCTGGTTTCCTTTTCAAATTTATTTCAGCTCTTATTTCTAATCACACTTATTAAAATTAGGATACTCAAACTTACAAAATCTTCACTGTCCCACAAAGAAAACTGCCTAATTTGCTAGCCAATTTATTATACAAAGCTGTCTAACCACAGGCCAAAACAGCTCTGACTCTGTTTACAGCTATCTCAAATTAAACACACATCTAATTTGTAAATTATTATCATCCTTGGACTTCAGAATTCTTTTATTCCCTTTCCTGGGAAAAACCTATTTATTTATTTATTTATTTATTTATCTATTTATTTATTGCGTGTAATCATTTACATTTTTGAAGGCCAAGTTTCTTTTTATGTAGACAGTTCTAACTTGTTTGGATTATATTTCTGATGTCCCTGGTGTTTGGTTCTCCTCCCAAGCCAGGATGGTTTTAAATTTTTATGAGCATGTTTTGAGATCTGCGTTTTCCTCCAGCACATTAAAGAAGATTGTGGAGCTAGAGTCTCAAACACATCCCTGTGGTACCCACACTTGCTGTATCCTACCCCTTCAACAAAGATTCCATAGACACTACTCAATCCATTTCAACAAACATCTATATAAAGCTAATGTGAACAAGGTTGTGATTTCAATCCTCCTCGTCATGAAAGAGCAATCTCTATATATATAGTAGCTGGAAGTAAAGATTTGGATAAGCCCATGTTCTTGGTTTTTAAAGAATTCACTTCCAACTTACTCATATGAAGCCATTGAGTGACTCAGAATCATCTGATAAATTTTGGTCAGTGCAAGAATGAGGGAAATTATCTCACTAGCTTAGATCTAGCATCATTTAAAATGCCTCTAAGTTAATATTGATTCACAAAATGTGGAGATTTATTGGACAATGGTTATGCATTTGTGCCTTGCATACTATCTGTAGACCAATTTGTAGATGAAGAAGCAAATTATTTTGTGATTCAAAGATACTGGACAGGAATTAGCTTTTGGTATCTTGAAAGTCTGGAGTGAATTCAATTATTGAACCCAATCAAAGTGAGTTATGCAATGTTTTATTTTCTCTTTTCATTCTTCTGTGCTGCCTTGAAAAGCACACCTGTTACATATGCCATCTTCCTTTAGATCAGTGGTTTTCAAGCCATGAGCAGAACCACTTTGGGGTGGTGGTGGTCAAATGATCCTTTTTCAGGGATCACATATCAGATACCCTGCTTATCAGATATTTACATTATGATTCATATCAGTGACAAAGTTAACAGTTATGAAATTCCACAACATGAGGAACGGTATTAAAGTGGTCACCACATTAGGAAGCCTGAGAGCTACTACTGGTTTAGATGCTAAGTTGTTCAAAGGCTAGGTTTCTATTTGGGATCATTTTTGCTCTGATCTTATTATACTTTGATTATTAAATGTGAATTAACTGGATTTGCAATTTCATTTTAAATAATAAAGAATAAATTTACATTTTGAGTGTTTCATAAAAAGAGCTAATAGTTTATCAGAGGTTCATTCTTCTTCTTTAAGTGTCTAGTTGTTGTTGGAGAAATCATTGTCAAGCTGAAAGTTATACATCCCAATATTCCTCAACTCTCCTCTATCTAATGGAAATGAAGTGTGTTACTTCCTTGTCTGGAAGTTAAATGGTGAGTTTGATTTCTATACCTGCTTTCTCCTTTCTTTTTTTTTCATTTGTATGTTAAAAATTCCAAGATCCTCAGAAGATAACAAAACACGGTTAAGGGCTCAGAATATAAAAATTATACATATTAGATACTTTGATGAACTATTCAAATGTCCATATAGCTTGTACGTAAATGTACTCATAGTAGAAACAACCTAGCTATTCTATTTAAAAGATTTATTTACTTAATTTATGTGTATGTGTTTTGCCTGGATGAATTTATGTGCATTATGTGAATGCAGGATCCAGCAGAGGCCAGAAGAGGGTACTGGATTCCCTGGAACTGCATTTATAAGAGGTTATGAAAAGTCATGTATATGTTGAGAACAGAACCATGGTCCTCTGCAAGGGCTGTAAGTGTTCTTAACTATTGAGCCATCGCTACAGCCTGCCTACTTGTGTGATTTTTTTTTTTAATCATTTCTTAAGGGCTTTGGAGGTGAGAGCTTAGTCAGTAAAGTTTTTACTAAAATAACATGAGGACCTGAGTTTGGATCCCTGACATCTATGTAAAGGGCTAGGAATTAGGGCTGATGCTTTTAAGCCTAACACTGGGAAGATGGAGAGGATTCCTGGGGCTTGATGGCCAGCTAAATTATGTAGTCCATGAGTTCCAGATACAGTGAGAGATGTCTCAAAGAATAAGGTGCAGAAGAAACTGAATAAGACACTTTAAGTGACTTCTTGTCTTCAAGTATACAAAAAGGCTCAGACAAACACACATACACACACACACACACACACACACACACACACACACACACACACAGAGCATACTAGTAAAGGAAATTAAAAAGAAACATGCCCTCCAAACCTAAAACCTTCAGATAAGCAGGAGACATATGTTCACAAAAGACCATGTTTTGTCACTTCTACAACAGCACAATGTCAGAGTTCTATGCCAAGCTGTAGCCATCACACATTCGATGGAAGAGACAGCCAGTTGTGGATGCCATCGCTCTAAGACTATCCCAGTGCTACTGCAGTGAATCCCTGGGTACTGCTGCCCTTTGTGGGGCTTTAAAGTGGCAACTCACAAGTTCTGGAAAAACTGAAGGAAAGAAAGAGAAGTCAGAAAGGGAGTGAGACACGCACAGCTTTCTAACAGCTACCAATAGGCACTATAGCTTAAGGTTCACCTCACAGCCATCATGGCTAAAGATAAATGTGTAATTTTCATACATTTCATACATAGACTGAATCTATTCAATTTGACATAAAGTAGAATTCATTCTGAAATTATGCCCAGCTATACCTCTTTTTTGTTAAAGTGGATACTTACTGATTTCTTAAATATTCACAACTTTTATTGCCTTGCCTATGGGCAAAGCACTTGCCTCGCATGCATGAGTCCCTAGTTTCAAACTCTCCCTCTCTTCCTTTCTCCCTCTCCCCCCCCTCTCTCTCTCTCTCTCTCTCTCTCTCTCTCTCTCACACACACACACACACACACACACACATACACACACACACACACACACACACACACACGGGCTTCTTATTTTAATATGTAAATACACAATGTCATGATAGATATGTTGAAAAATCTTTAAAATACTTTAGATTGATTTACTTTATTGTACATGTATGAGTGTTTTGCCTGCATTTATGCTTTCACACTATATGTGTGCTTGGTGCCACAAAGGTCAGAAGAGGGTGTCAGATCATTTGGAACTGGAGTTACAGACAGTTGTAAGCTACCATATGGGTACTGGCAACAAAGCCTTGGCCTTCTGAAAGAGCAACAATTACTGTTAACCACTGAGCAATCTCTCTGGCCCATTAAAAATGTTGTATATTAATGTATAGTCAAGTTTCGGTGTTTCATTAAAAATAACCAAGTAAATCAGATTTTTCATATAAGCATTTTTTTCTCAAAAAAGTGTAAACTTCAGTTATTAGCATCATTCAAACAAGCTGCTACTGTTTGTTTCTTATTTTTGTGGCAACCAATCTTTCAACTTTCATCTTGCCTCAACTGCATAACACAGTGTTTTCCCAAGCTCTAGGCACATCCACACTCAACCAAGAAAATTCCAAACATATCAGCCTTTATCTCACTGCTATCACTACCTATGACAACACTCTGTATTGTTTGACTGTTAACTGCACACTCCCACACACTTGTTTCTCTAGGCACAGCATCTGTAAAGGGTTTGCTGTTCTTAGATACCATTTATTTTCTGAGTCTAAAGGTCCCTTATATTTTTCAATGCCAAGTTACTCCTATTATTAACAAGTTCTATTTGGTGTTGTACACTAGTATTTAAAGATGCTTTTTCCCTGTGTAAGTGGCTTCAAAGATAGTATATTTGTCTTCTGAAAAAGAACAAACTCAATTCTCTAATGCAGTTACCTCGCCAGCTCAACATATCCTGAGGCTCCTCTGGCAAGGGGCTGTAAAAGATTGGTATTGATATTCTGTGGCATTCAATTGTCAAGCTTCCAACAGGAGGAAGAGCATTTAGCAAATCTGGCCATGTGGCAGCTAATTACACTATTACAAAGTAAATTTACAGCGGGTGACTTGTAGGCTATGCATTGACAACAAGCATCCAAGATTTTCTTCCCTTGTTTTCCCATAAATCAAGAGACAAAAGTTGCATTGTTTACATGATACATAAAGATGGCTCTCTTGAACACATTATAGAAATTCCACCTAGATTCTGTGATCTTGCATACAGCTTCTATGTGCTTGTTTATTTTAATGATTTTCTTATGACTCCTTTATAGTGTATTTCTTGTGTACTTTAATGAATTTTAGGTTGTTGAGTCATTCAAGTCATATAGAATATAACTAAGGGAGATGAAACACATTAATATGTAGTCAAAGACTCAATAATTTCCTTCAACAGACAACCCTGCCCCAAACACATCAAAACTTTAAACACGTACATGGTCTCTAAGTCTGATTTTTAAAGATAGTTTTGTTCTTTAGACCTTATCAAATGTCTAGGGAAACATTTATATTCAGACACGATCCATGTGTTATTGAAAGTGAGGATCTAATGAGCAAAGAAACTTTCTTGTGAAGTGTTGTTTGTTGTCATGGCTGGACAATCCTGTCTCATTTATTGTTGAGCCATTTTGTCTACTCAGGAGGATTAGGCCATATTTGCCTACAATAAAATGTAAAAGTGGCCAAAAATGCAGGATTATAGGCACATTCAATGCTTGGGGATATTGCAAGTAAACCAGTATCTGTGAACAAATTCCATTGGCAAGTTCCTTATCATTCTGCCTTACATTTTATTGCTCATGCTAAAATCTTGTAATATCACAAGCAAAACTGTATTGCAGCTAACTCTTTGAATAAAAGAACAAATGTTGGCAGGTTTATCTTCTTACTCTTATATATGTTGGAATAAGCATATTTAAACATAAAATGCACTAATATACCATGTTATCTTTCAGAATTAAATAATGATATTTTTATTCTCCAAGTCACATAAACAAGTGTGCCAGCACAGACTGTGTATACAGGGGACAGTTTATTGAAAGCTATAATAAATTTGGTAAGAAAATTTTCATTATGGCATCTATTATGAGAAGCAGATCTCCAGTGCAAGGCTAGAGCTATTTATTCCTTTGGAGTATACTTCCTTTTAAAGTTGTTGGCATTTTATTACAGTATGAGCAGATAATTGCTTTTACTTAGTGTACGATATGATTCCAGTAATCTTTAATAGACCTAACAGATATTGGCAACTTCTGAACATTCAAAATGATAAATTAATAATAATGATTATGTCTCTTTGAAAGCTACTTCAAGGTTTATGTCCTATCGGTAATGTGTTGTTATTTTTGCATCAAGACTTCCACACTGATTGAACTGTATCTTAGGACCTTTTCCACCTTTTACACTATTGAGAAGAGTCCACAAGGAATCCCTCCCTGGATGTGGCAAGATCCCATTGCATCCTTTTCTCCTACCTTCCAGCCTGGTCACTGCTTTTTCCATCTGTCCAGTTGCTCATGACCACTGTTACCTACATCATTTCCACTTAGAGCAATCCCTCATCATTTCCCATGGCATGGGGGATTTTCATCTTTCAACCATGCAAGTTTCAGAAGTCAGGTTCTTCATTGTAGTAAATCCTGCACATCTCCTCTCTCATTCCAAGTTTCAGTGTATGTAGCAACATAGGAGGCAGAGTGAGTCTGAAGTCGAGGGCTAGCTCCTTGCCCTCATCTCAGGTCTCTTACTTTCAAGTTTGTTCCTTTGGGCAACCAGCAGCTCTCTGCTCCCAAATGAATTTCAGAGTGAAGCAGTGCACTCTCCTCTGGCATGAACCTTCCGGGAGTGCATGCGAAGCTCAACGGACACAGACGATGTCAAGCACATCTGAAATTTCTAGATACATATTTTGAATGCTCAGTGGGTCATCTATAAAACAAAACATCAATGGTCTCATGTTCCAAACATGGCGATAGTTGAAATATAATTTTACTGAAAGCCTGGCCTTCATTTGAAAGTAATTAAAAATAGCAGAAATTAATTCCTTCAGATTGGAGCAGACTCAGGGAAGAATGGTGATGAGATTGATGGGGAAGTGGTGAAGGAGAAAGGATCCTGGAGGAAGCCTTACACTTCAGTCAGCCCTAGTCACTGGAGCAGTGCAAGGGTAGAGGTCAGGGAGGGTAGTGGGAGAGGTAGCCTGCTCATCTGTTCCATCCAATTACTGTCTTTGGAGGTGTGTTCTCCAACAGACTGATTTGTTAGTTTAGTTGCAAGGAGTAAGGGAGTAAACATACTTTTGTGTTTTTACATAACATTGAATATTTTTTTCATTATTTTAAGTAGTTAAATTTATTTTGACTGATACATAAAATAAAGATTATGCGTATTAAGGGACACTATGGGCTGTTTCAGTACATGCAAGGCTGTGTAGTATTTAAACAAATTTCAACATTTCTATTTGCTCAAATATTTGTCTTTTCCTATGGTAGAAACATTCAAAATACTTTGTCTAGCTTCCTCAGATATTCAGTACCTTAGACTATCTAATCATTCTATTGTGCAGCGCACCAGCATTTATATCATCTACTTAATGATAATAAAATTTCCACTGATTAAGTTTTCCCGGGCACCTGTGTGCCCTGTTCTCCCCGAATTCTGGTAACCATCATGTTGCCTCCGCCTTTTAGGTAGCCCATCATTTCAAATGTAAGAGTGCTCTTTATTTAAAAAAGTATCTTTGTGTTGTATAAAGCACACTGAGCCTGGAAATAGGGTAACTTTTGCTTTGTATTCTCCATCTGGATCTGAGACGGGGTATGACCTGAACTCTGTGGACCTCTATCCTCTATTGGAAAATAGAGCAGCATTTCTAAACCATGGAGCTCCTATCCATCAACTACTGCCCTTGCTCAATGGTGTCACTAAAAGAGTGTGATCATTAATTGACAGTAAGTTGACAAAAGTTTTGAATATTTTCAAACTCAAATATAATATAACTTAAAGGTAAAACAATCTTACATAATTCCACTGCATTTTTTTTTTACCTTTGTTTCTTCAACAAATCCAAGAAGTATATAGTGATATCTCACTCCACCCCAAAAACCAGGACTCTAAGCTTGGCCTAGAGCAGATAAAGTCCATTATTACCCTAAGTATTATTATAAAGCAGTAGTTATTTTAAAAGCAGTAGAAACTGAATTCCTCTACACCCATACACAAAAAGGCAAAAGTCAATCGTAAAAATTAGGAAGTTGAACATGATAGCATGAAAACTTAGAAGTCTATGTCCTCCAGGTGACTGGTCCTGCCACTCTTTATTAGAAGTCCTCATGTTTTTATCTTGTATCTGCTATCCACAAGATTATATTCTGTTTCTCTTGGGTTGATGTTGGACATGATAATAAAAGTAACACTGACCTCCCATAGGCAAAAGACTCTGGGAGTCTTGCTGTCTTGTGTGGGATTTTCCAGTGTCTTTTGTAGTTGTTTTTCCACTACCCACTAGCCCAGGCCCTCTGCCAGCTCTGGGAGCAGCTTGCCCCCTGGAAGGCTGGGGGTGACTTCTCCAGGTCAGCTAGAAGCAGAGAAAACAGTGTGCTTGTCAAAGCTGCTAGTTCACTGTGGCCAGGAAGGGGCCAAAAGCAGAAGAAATTCTCATCCATTCCCACTTAACTGCTCCGCAAGAGAGAAATCAAAGCATTCACAACAGCAAAGGGGTGCCTGGTGGTTTTCACTAGAGGAAAACGGGGTCAGTGGGTAGGGTTGCATGTCTTTGTGAACCTCTCTGTTTTAGTGTCTCCCCTGGGCTCCAAGTTTTTGTATCTCAGGCCTACAGTTGCTCTTTCTTTGTTCAAAATGTTTTCTAGGACTCCCATGCAAACACAACAACTAATGGATACTAAATCTTTTCCATATTCTTCCCTGACAAAAGATCAAAGGAAGTGCTTAAGCAAGTCTCTCCTGGATGTGGACTCCTTCCCCAACCCCTTTTCAGTCTTGAGCATTAATGAAAATTCAGAAGTTCCTTTTCACCATTTCATGCAATGGAGAAGTAGAAGTCATGGAAGAGTTGCTCTGGGCATCACCAAGCCACTCTCATGGAAATCTTAGTGTTTACAGCCATTGGAGAGGGTCTGCACTCTATCACCTCCTCAAGCCAGGCAGAGAGAGGGCTTCTGCACTTACAGCTGAGCTCTCTGCCAATGTTGTATGTGAGGGACTACATTTGCTTGTTTTAAAATGTTCATTTGTTTTTAAATTAGTAAACAAAGCAACATATTTCATTATAGAAATCTCACACTATATTTCTGTTGATTCCCATCCCCAATTCCACTCTCCTTATAACCCCTACTTTCACACCTTAGCTATTCTAAAACCCTCCCCAAATCCCTTCCTTAAATTATTTTTTCCTCTTCTCATGCTGCAAGGACTATTTCAAGAGTTTTCAGTCTTAATTCTCTGGGCACTGTGGGGTTTGCTATATTTATTCCCATTTACAGATAAGAGAATGGAGACAGACAGGGAAGTGATTTGACTAAGCTCACCCATCAAGTAAATTCAGGATACAACACAGCTGCCACTCTTAAGTACTATATTCAGGTCTGATCTGCAAGACCTCGTTTTTTCTTTTATCTAAAGCCCTTAACACTAGCAGTCTTTTACTGAGCATCTGGAGACTATGAAGAATCAACAAAGCGATCATATAATTTGATGCTACTCAGACTACTCAAATCAGAGTGACTAAATACCCCTGTTCATCTAAAACAACTCTAACTTATTACTCTCATCTCAAACCCTATTTATTCTAAAAAAAAATCCTGGCTTGCATAATAAATGATATGGCTAACTTAAATTGAAACTTAAAACACACGTGAGAAAACCCATAGTGGAGCATTACTTTGGCCATTGCACTTCTAAAAATAGGACCTTTTTGTTCTTGGCCAAATTTGTATTTATGAATTCTGGTTTGATGTCAGGCACACTTGCCTTGTGTGAAATAAATGTAGTCTGTGTAGTTAAAATGTTTCTTAGGGGGAGGTGTATGTTCTGCTTGCATTTGTTCATATATAGGAAAGCTTGCTCAATGGGTTTTTCTTGTTGTATCTTATCACTTAGGAAGGAATGTGTAGTTGATTGAGGTGAAGAAATTCCTCATGACAGTGGTGAGTTGGATATTCATCATACTCAATGGGGTGATTTGAATGACAAAGCAGAATTGTTAGAAGTTCTTATTAATAAAATAAACTCAAAGCCAAGAATTGGGGTGAATGCTGGAAGATCAGAGACACAGAACAAGCCACAACTTCCTTACCTCACCAGTTCCTCAGCTGATCTTGTTTCCTCAGACTGCAAACTTCTGAGTTCTCATCCTAATGAATCTCAGTTAAACTGTGCTGCTCAAAGCCTGAAAGCTTAACCAGCCAAATGCTGCTAGTTTCTGGTCTCCACGCCTTATATATCTTTCTGCTTTGTGCCATCACTTCCTGGGATTAAAGGCGTGAGTCACCATACTTGGCTGTATCCTTGAACACACAGAGATCCAGGTAAATCTCTGTCTCTGGAATGCTAGGATTAAAGGTGTGTGCTACCACTGCCTATCCTCTATGTCTAATATTGTGGCTGTCCTGTTCTCTGACCCCAGATAAGTTATTAGCATGCACAATATTTCTGGGAACACAATACCACCACAGAATGGCCCCCCATAAGATCATATGAGTTAAGCTTGGTCTCCATTTAGTGGGACTGTTTGGGAAGAATTAGGAGATGTGACTTTGTTGGAGTCGGTGTGGCCTTGTTGAATGAGATGTGTCACCAGAGTTGGGCTTTGAAGCTTCATCAGCTTACATAGTGCCCAGTCTCACTCTCTCTGCCTGCAACTTATGGATCATATGTAAGCTTTCTGCCACTGTTCCAGCACCATGCCTACCTGCTGCAATGCTCCCTACCAGGATGGTATTGGACAAACCCTTTTCATGGTAAGCAAGCCCCTAATGAAACGCTTCCTTTTATAAGTCTCCGTGGTCATGATGCTTCATCACAGCAATAGAACAGCAACTGAGACACTCAGTATATGCAAAGGAACATATCACAAAAGCCAGCACCAAGTTCACAAGAAAAAGGAAGAAGGGAGCTTGAAACCTTGTGTAAAGTATTTGGGTTAATGCCAAGAGCAACATGTTCTGAGAAAAATTTGAAGGAAATAAAAGATACTAAAAGATAAGATTGGCTCTACAGCCCATTTCTTAATTGGACTGTTGGGCATTTTGATACCTAATTTCTTGAGCTCTTTATATGCCCAACAGTCCAATTAAGAAATGGGCTATAGAGCTAAACAGAGAATTCTCAACAGAGGAAGTTCAAAGGGCTGAAAGACATTTAAGGAATTGCTCAACATCCCTAATTATCCGGGAAATGCAAATCAAAATGACTCTGAGATACCGCCTTACACCTGTCAGAATGGCTAAGATCAAAAACACAGAAGACAGCTTATGCTGGAGAGGATGTGGAGCAAGGGGAACTCTCTTCCACTGCTGGTGGAAATGCCAGCTTGTACAGCCACTTTGGAAATCAATATGGCGCTTTCTTAGAAAATTGGGAATCCATCTCCCCTAAGAGCCAGCTATACCACTCTTGGGCATATACCCAAGGAATGCTCAATCATACTATAAGGGCACATGCTCAGCTATGTTCATATCAGCATTGTTTGTAATAGCCAGAACCTGGAAACAACCTACAGGCCCTTCCAATGAAGAATGGATAAAGAAAATGTGATATACAACAGAGTACTACTCAGCAGAGAAAAACAATGACATCATGAGGTTTGCAGGCAAATGGATGGATCTAGAAAAAAAATCATCCTGAATGAGGTAACCCAGACTCAGAAACACAAACATGGTATGTACTCACTCATTGGTGGATACAAGATGTAAAACAAAGGACAAATACCCTGCTACTCACAACTCCAGGGAGGCTACCTAGAAAAGAGGACCCTAAGAAAGACACAGGGATCTCCCAACAACAGAGAAATGGATGAGATCTACATGAGCAAACTGGACATGAGCGGGGGTAATGAAGGGCAAGGTTTAGGGAAAGAGAGCTTAGGGGAGCGGGAGATCCCAGCTGGATCAAGAACAGAGAGGGAGAACAAGGAAAGAGAGACCATGGTAAATGAATACCCCATGGGAATAGGAAGAAGCAAAGTGCTAGAAAGGTACCCAGAAATCCACAAAGATACCTCCACAGTAGACTACTAGCAATGGTCGAGAGAAAGCCCAAACTGACCTACTCTGGTGATTGGATGGCCAAACTGTTGTGCTAGAACTCTCATCCAATGACTGATAGAAGCAGATGCAGAGATCCACGGCCAGGCCTTAGGTGGAGTTCCAGGAGTTCAATCGGCGAGAAAGAAGAGGGATTATACGAGTAAGAATTGTTGAGACCATGACTGGAAAAAGCACAGGGACAAATAACCAAACTAATGGAAACACATGAACTATGAACCAAAAGCTATGGAGCCCCCAACTGGATCAGGCCCTCTGGATAAGTGAGATAGTTGATTAGTTTGAACTCTTCGGGAGGCCCCCAGGCAGTGGGACCTGTCCTTAGTGCATGAACTGCCTATTTGGAACCTGGGGCCTATGCAGGGACACTTTGCTCAGCCTAGGAGGAGGGGACTGGACCTGCCTGGACTGAATCTACCAGGTTAAGCTGAATCCCCAGGGGAGTCCTTGCCCTGGAGGAGATGGGAACGGGGGTGGGAGTGGGCTGGGGAGGGGGGAGGAGGGAGGACAGGGGAATCTGTGGTTGATATGTAAAATTAAATTAAATTATAAAATTAAAAAAAACAAGATTGGAAAAGTCATTGGCTGGTAGTATTTTTGATGGATTAGGGGAGAGGATGTTGAAGAGGCAGGAAAGTCAGAAGAATGGACATGAAGAAATTGAATGATGCAATTGCAGAGGTAATACAGTCTGAACAGAACTAGAGTGAAATTAAACTTCATAATTTGATAGTAGATGAATATCATAAGTATTTCCATAGGGTGCTGAAGGGCAAAGGAGTTGAGGATTATTAATATACTTTTAAATAAGAACTTCAGATGTAAGTTAGCCCAGAATGGAACAGTGGTATATCTGGAGTGATATGGTAATAGTATTATACTCTATTTTCATTTTTATATTTTCCATGTCTCTTGATCAAAGTTGTAATTCATAGTGTTAAAGAGATTTTGGAGAGTTTAGGAAATCACAAATCCTATTGCTTCTGTGAAGTAACTTTCATATTTTTATGCAGTCTTTGTAGATCAGTATTTTCCATTGCTCCTACAGTATACTCATCCAAATAAAACATAATTGTCTTAGCCTTGGGATTTCAAATAGAAGAAAGAGAAAGACTAGATTGCCATTGTTTTATAAGGAAGTAGAATTCTGAGGTTGTAAAAATCATGGAAGAAAGAACAAGGCACAGAAAGATGGGAAGCAATTGCAAAGTGATGTGGTACAGGGTGATTTGGAGATGCTTCAAGGTGCTTGCTGATGGGATATTTGGAAACCATGACCAGAATAATCCACTACAATGAATATATCTTCGGTTCCATTCTAGTGAATTCTCTCATTGGACCGTTTGTCTCTATCTATCTATCTATCTATCTATCTATCTATCTATCATCTATCTATCTATCTATCTACCTATCTATCTATAAAGCAAATACCATAGTTTTTTTTTAATTTTTAAATTGTAAGCCTAAATGTATCTTGAACCTTAAAATAGTTAAAGCTTATAAAATGAGGTTACATATCATCTTTCTAACACTCAGAATTCTAGTCTTCAAAATCAAGCATCTAATATGACACTCTGCCATTGGGGATTCATAGCAAAGACCATGGCCATCGCATCTCTTTAATTTCCTTGACATTTTACAGAGGAAAAAACCAGTAGACATGTTTATCCAAAAGTCAATCTGGACTTTTAAGCCATGCATACAAGTCAAGAGAATCTTCCCCAACAGGCTTTCCTAAAATTATATGCATACTTTCAATTTTATTACAAATAATAATAGTAAGTTTGGTTACTGATGTATAGACTAACAATTATTCTAAAATGAATTCATTATTTTAAAGTAACTATTGCACTATCTACTGCACTAGCTGAGATTTTGAAAATTAAATAAAGCAAGGCTAAATAAATTTCTCAGGGATACTATAGTAGACATGGGGAGGATTTTAGTAGACATTTATTAATTAGTATCTTTCCTACAAAGGCACATGCTGATTAGCACATGAAGATTAATTTAATACATTGTCATAGCTACAAACCAGTACCTTAATAAGAATCTATAAAGCACCATGTTGATATAATCATGGGAAAGAATAATTTTAGAGAATGGTAGTAATGAAACAGGAGAAAGTTATCAACGGGGGCTGGTTTAAATGAAAATTACTTGAAATAAACAAATAAAGGGGGTAATATAAGACAGTACATGTAGCAGTATTGCTCCAACACAGCTCTTTGATAAAATATCTTAAACTATGAATCCTCAACCTCATCTTCAGACTTTTCTGTAAAAAATACAGAATTTTAAATTAGCATTTATGATTTGAAAGTGACAAATACTGATTCATTATTAAAACATTTGGGGTATGTAACAAACTGAATACCTGTAATAGATGCTGAAAGAAAATTTTTGTCTGCAGTGATGCCATTTATAGATGTGTATATCAGAAATGAATGCATCCAGAAATGAGGAAAAATTAATCTTAATGTATTGAAAAAAGAAAACAGCTTCTCCAACTCAGAGAGTCCTGCCTCTAGGACCTAGGCTTTGGGGCATAACTCATACCCAGGAATCCCCACCCATCACTGACTCAGTTGCCAGCCAGCAGGGAAAAATCCTGTGGACAGGCTCTGCTGCCAAAACCCCCATTGAATCCTGTAATTTACAAGCCCCACACTCTACCCCAAATCCTCACATCCCGCTGTGACACCAGTGGCTTTCTGAGACACAGAATCTGTCAGGTCTGATTGGACCAAGAGCAACTCTCTGATACACAGAATCCACCAGGTGTAATTAGATCAAGAGCTACAATTAGACCCAGAGTGGGCCCCTGAGACACAGACACAACAAGCACAGATTGGACCAAGAGCAGTTAGCTCAGACACAGGCACCTCTTGCACCTATTGGAGGGAGATATGAGTAGATGCCAGTGCAAAATACATACAAGAACATAAAGAACAATATGGCACCACCAGAATCTAGTGGTTCTACAACAGCAAGATCTGAACATCATGATATAGAAGAAGCAGAAGAAAATGGCCTTAAAAATGACCTCATGAAGACGATAGAGGCCTTTAAAAAGGAAATGAAAAATTCCCTTAAAGAAACTGAGAATTTTTTTAAAAAAGAATTCAATAAATCCCTAAAAGAAAGCCAAGGAAACAGTTCAATTTTTCCTTTGAAAATTGAAATAGAAACAATGAAAAAGACACAAACTGAGGGAATGCTAGAAATAGAAAATCTGAGTAAACAAATAGAAACTACAATGCAAGAATAGCCAACAGAATACAAAAGATGGAAGACAGAATCTCTGGCATGGATGATACAGTAGAGAAAATAGATTAATCAGTCGAAGAAAACACTAAAGCCAATATAGTCATAACAGAAAACATCCAAGAAATCTTGGACACCATGAAAAGGCCAAACCTAAGAATGATAGGCATAGAAGAAGGAGAAGAATACCAACTCAAAGGCACAGAAAATATATTCAACAAGATTATAGAAGAAAACTTTCCTAACTTAAAGAAGAAAATACCTATGAAGATACAAGAAGCTTATGGAACACCAAATAGACTAGACCCCCCAAAAAAGTCCCCTCACCCCATAATAATTAAATCACTAAACATACAAAATAAAGAAAGAATATTAAGAGCAGAAAAGGAAAAATGCTAAGTGATTTATAAAGGCAGACCTATCAGAATAATACCTGATTTCTCAGTGGGGACTCTGAAATCCAGAAGGTCCTGGACAGACATAATACAGACACTAAGAGACCACAGACGCCAGCCCTGACTACTATACCCAGCAAAACTTTCAATCACCATAGACGGAGTGAACAAGACATTCCAAGACAAAACCAGATTTAAACAAAAACCTATCCACAAATACAGCACTACAGGAAGCACTAGAAGGAAAACTCCAAACTAAGGAAGTCAGATGCACCCATGAAAACACAGGCAATAGATAACACCACAGCAGCAAATCACAAAGAAGGGAAAGACATACACACTACCACCAAAAGGTAACAGGCATTAACAATCATTGGTCATTAATATCCCTTAATATCAAAGGACTCAATTTGCCTATAAAAAGATACAGGCTAACAGAATGGATATGAAAACAGAATCCATCCTTCTGCTGCATACAAGAAACACACTTCTATGATGACAAGTAGGGCAGACACCAATCTGAATGCAGGGGAAGGCTAGTTCAAGAACCCACCATTGCTCTGAGTCTTAGCTGGGGACAACCTTGTGAGCTCCTGAGGTTTTCCCTAGCTACAGATTTCTCCCCATCCCCTTAATGGTACACTGTGCTAAGATATCTCTTTCATTGCTCTTTCTCCCTGTCGCTTACCCATGTTCCCACTTCCTATCATCTCCCATCCACTCCCATCTATTCCCTCCTCTCAGTTTGCCCAGAAGATCTTACCCCTTTCCTTTTCCTGGGATGATGCATATGCGTCTCTTATAGTGTCCTCCTCTTTATCTAGCTTCTCTGGGTTTGTGGATTATAGCCTGGTTATCCTTTGCTTTGCTTCTAACATTCACTTATGAGTGAGTACTTACTGTGTTTGTCTTTCTGGGTCTGGGTTACTTCACTCAGGATGATTTTTTTTCTAGTTCCATCCATTTGCCTACAAATTTCATGATGATATTGTTTTTTTACCACTGCCTAATACACTGTTGTGTAAATGTACCATATTTTCTTTATCCAGTCTTCTGTTGAAGGACATCTAGGTTGTTTCCAGGTTCTGGCTATTAAAAATAATGCTGCTATGAACATGGTTGAGCAAATGTCCCTGTAGTGTGGTTGAGCAACTTTTAGGTATATGCCCAGGAGTGGTATTGCTGAGTCTTGAGGTAGGTAGATTCCCAATTTTCTGAGATCCCACCATACTGATTTCCAGAGTGGTTTTACAAGATTGGATCCCCACCAGCAGTGGAGGAGTCTTCCCCTTTCTCCACATTTTCTCTAACATAAGCTGTCATCTGTACTTTTTATCTTAGCCATTCTGATAGGCATAAGATGGTATCTCAGAGTCCAGTGACTGATGGAAGCAGATGCAGACACCCACAGCCAAGCACTTGGCCAAGATCCTGGAGTTCAGTTGAAGAGAGAAAGGAAGCATTATAAGAGCAAGATGGGGGTGGGGGGTCAGAATCATCATGGGAAAAAACACAGAAATAGCTGACCCAAGCTAGTGGAAGCTCATGGACTCTGGACTGACAGCTGGGGAGCCTGCATGGGACTGAACTAGGCCTTCTTAATGTGGGTGAAAGTTGTGTGGCTTGATGGTGCTTATGGGTCCCCTGGTAATAGGACCAGGACTTACTCTGGGTACACAATAGCTTTATAGACCCATTTCTCTATGGTGCAATGCTTTACTCAGCCTTGATGCAGAAGGGAGTGGCTAGGTCTAGCCCCAACATGGTATAACAGTCTGTGTTGACTACCCAAGGGAGGACTTATTCTCTATGTGGAGGGAATGGGGGTGGGATAGGTGTAGGTGGGGGGGAGCAGAGGAAGAGGAGTGGGGGAATGGGTTGATATGTAAAGGAAAGAAAACCATTTTAAAATAATATATATATATATATATATAAAGAGAGAGAGAGAGAGAGAGAGAGAGAGAGAGAGAGAGATGGAGACAGAGACAGAGAAACACCTCAACTTCAAAGACTACCTCAGAGTAAAAGGCTGGGAAAAGACTTTCCAATCAAATGGACTTAAGAAGCAAGCTAGTGTAGTTATCTTAATATCTAACAAAATAGACTTCAAACTAAAATCAATCAAAAGAGATCGAGAAGGACATTATATATTCATCACAGGAAAAATCTACCATAATAAAGTCTCAATTCTGAACATTTATGCCCTGAATACAAGGGCATCTAGATTTGTAAAAGAAACATTATTAAAGCTTAAGTCACACATCAAACCCCACACACTAGTAATGGGAGACTTCAACACCCCATTCTCACCAAGGGACAGATCCACCAGACAGAAACTTAACAGAGAAATAAGGGATCTAACAGATGTTATGACTCAAATGAAAACAGATATCTACAGAACACTCCACCCTAATATAAGAGAATACACCTTCTTCTCAGCACCCCATGGAACCTTCTCTAAAATCGACCACATACTTGGTCACAAGTATGTGTGTTACCTCACTCAGGATGATATTTTTTACTTCCATCAATTTGCCTGCAAATTTCATGATGTCATAGTTTTTTACTGCTGAGCAGTACTCTATTGTATACTGTGGTGATATTGTGTTCCCCAATACATTGTGCACCCTAAGAAACTTATCTGGGTTCAGAGAACAGAACAGCCACTAGATAGACATAGAGACCAGAAAATGGTGGCACTCACACCTTTAATCCTATCACTTGGGAGGCAGAGATCCATCTGCATCTCTGAGTTCAAAGTCACACTGGAAACAGCCAGGCATGGTGACTCATGCCTTTAATCCCAGGAAGTGATGGCACAAAGCAGAAAAATATATAAGGCGTGACGACCAAAAACAAGACGTTTTTGGCCTAGTTAAGCTTTTAGGCTTTTGAGCAGCAGTTCAGCTGAGATTCATTCTGCATGAGGACTCAGAGGCTTCCAGTCTGAGGAAACAGGATCAGCTGAAGAATTGGCAAGGTGAGGTAACTGTGGCTTGTTCTGCTTCTCTGATCTTCCAGCATTCTTCCCAATAACTGGCTTGTTTGTTTTTATAAATAAGAACTTTTAAAGATATATATGTACCACATTTTCTTAATCCTTTCTTCAGTTGAGGGACATCTAGGTTGTTTCCAGGATCTAGCTATTACATACAATGCTACTATGAACATAGTTGAGCATGTGTCCTTGTGGTATTTCAGGATTTTTGGAGCCCACTACCTATGGTGGGACACCTCTCACAGCCTTGAGGCAGGTTCAAGCCTTTCCCCCTAAATGTACCAGGCTCTGCTGTCTCCCCATGGGAGGCCTTACTTTCTTGTAGGAGAGAATGGGGGGGGGGTGAGTTAGAGGGTGGAGAGGCTGGAATGGCAAGAGAAAGGAAGAGGAAGATCTGTGATTGGTTAGTGAAATGAAAAAAAAAATTTTCTTAATTAAAAAAAATAGGAATAACCTCCTATATCTTGTTAGAATTCAACAACAACAAAAATTACAGAAAGCCTACAGTTTCATGGAAACTGAATAATGCTCAACGGGATCACCAATGAGTCAAAGAAGAAATAAAGAAAGAAATTAAAGACTTCCTAGAATTCAATGAAAATGAGTGTACTACATACCCAAACTTCTGGGACACTTGCTTAATGAAAGCAGTCCTAAGACAAAAATTCATAGCACTAAATACACACATAAAGAAGTTGGAGAAATTTCACACTAGTGACTTAACAGCACACATAAAAGCTCTAGAAGAAAAAGAAGCAAAGTCATTCAGAAGGAATAGACACCAGGAAATAATCAAATTGAGAGCTGAAATCAATAAAATAGAAACAAAGAGAACAATACAAAGAATCAATGAAACAAAGAGTTAATTCGTTGAGAAAATCAACAAGATAGACAAGCCCTTATCCAAACTAATCAAAAGGTAGAGAAAGAGCATCCAAATTAACAAAATCAGAAATGAAAAGAGAGACATAACAACAGACAATAAAGACATATAGAGAATCATTAGATCATACCTGTACACCACAAAAGTGGAAGATCTAAAAGAAATGGACAATTTTTCTGTATAGGTACCACATACCAAAATTAAATCAAGACCAGATAAACAATTTAAATAGACCTTAGGAAACAGAAGCAGTCATTAAAATTCTCCCAATGCCCCCCCCCAAAAAAAACCCTCCAAGAACAGATGGTTTCTGTGCATAATTCTACCAGAATTTCAAGGAAGAACTAATACCAATACTCTTCAAATTGTTCCACACAGTAGAAATAGAAAGAACATTACCAAACTCTTTTTATGAGGTTACAGTTACCCTGATACAAAAGCCACACAAAGATGCAACAAAGAAAGAGAATTACAGACCAACCTCCCTCATAAATATTGATGCAAAAATACTCAATAAAATACTGGCAAACTGAATCCAAGAATATATCAAAAAATTATCCACCATGGTCAAGTAGGCTTCATCCCCAAGATGCAAGGATGGTTCAACATATGAAAATCTGTCAATGTAATACACTATATAAACAAACTGAAAGAAAAAAACACACATGTGATCTCATTAGATGCTGAAAAAGCCTTCAACAAAACCCAACACCCCTTCATGACAAAGGTCATGGAGAGATCAGGAATATAAAGAACGTACCTAAACATAACAAAGACAATATACAGCAAGACAACAGCCAACATCAAATTAAATGGAGAGAAACTCAAAGTGATTCCACTAAAATCAGGAACAAGACAAGGCTGTCCATTCTCCCTACATCTATTCAATATAGTACTTGAAGTCCTAACTAGAGCAATAAGACAACAAAAGGAGATCAAGGGGATACAACTTGGAAAGGAAGAAGTCAAACTTTCTCTCTTTGCAGATGATATAATAGTATACATAATTCACCCCAAAAATTCTACCAGGGAACTCTTACAACTAATAAACACCTTCAGTAATGTGGCAGGATACAAGATTAACTAAAAAATCAGTATCTCTCCTACATATAATAAAAAGGCAGAGAAAGAAATAAGAGAAACATCACCCATTACAATTGCAACAAATAATATAAAATATCTTGGGGCAACTATAGCTAAGCAAGTGAAAGACCTGTGTGAAAAGAACCTTTATTTTCTGAAGAAAGAAATTGAAGAAGATATCAGAAAATGGAAGATCTTCCATGCTGATGGATAGGTAGGATTAACATAGTAAAAATGGCAATCTTACCAAAAGCAATCTACAGATTCAATGCAATCCCCATTAAAATTCCAACACAATTCTTCATATACCTAGAAAGAACAATACTCAACTTCACATGGAAAAATAAAAAAAAAAAAAAAATAGGACAGCTAAAACAATCCTGTATACTAAAGCAACCTCTACAGGCATCACCATCCCTGACCTCAAGCTCTACTATAGAGCTATAGTAATAAAAACGGTTTGGTGTTGGCATAAAAACTGATATGTGTACCAATGGAATCAAATTGAAGACTCTGATATTAATCCACATGCCTATGAACACTTGATTTTTGACAAAGAGGCCCAAACTGTACAATGCAAAAAAGAAAGAATCTTCAACAAATGGTGCTAGCACAACTGAATGTCAACATGTAGAAGATTGCAAATAGATCCATATCTGTCACCATGCACAAGACTCAAGTCCAAGTGGATCAAAGACTTCAATATGTAACCAGTTGTACTGAACCTAATAGAAGAGAAAGTAGGAAGTAGTCTTGAACACATTGGCACAGGAGACCACTTCCTAAATATAACACCAGTAGCACAGACACTGAGAGCAACAATTAATAAATGGGACCTCCTGAAAATGAAAAGCTTCTGTAAGGCAAAGGACATGGTGAATAAGACAAAATGGCAGCCTACAGAATGGGAAAATATCTTCACCAACCCCATGTCTGACAAAGGACTGATCTCTAAAATACATAAAGAACTCAAGAAACTAGACATTAAAATACCAAACAATCCAATTTAAAAAATGGGCTACAGAGCTAAATAGAGAATTCTCAACAGAAGAATCTCAAATGACCAAAACACATTTAAGGAATTGCTCAACATCCTTAGTCATCAGGGAAAAGCATACCAAACTGACTCTGATACCATCTTACATCTGTCAGAATGGCTAAGATAAAAAACACTAGTAACAGCTTATGCTTGAGAGGATGAAGAACAAAGGGAACACTTCTCCACTGTTGGTGGGAGTGCAAACTTATACAGCTACATTGGAAATCAGTATGGCAGTTTCTCAGAAAATTGGGAATCAATCTTCCCAAAGACCCAGCTATACCACTCTTGGGCATATACTCAAGGAATGTTCATTTGTACCACAAGGACACATGGTCAATTATACTCACAGCTGCATTTTTCATAATAGCCAGAACCTGGAAACAACCTAGATTCCCCTCAACTGAAGAATGGATAAAGAAAATGTGGTACACATAAACAACGGAGTATCATTCAGCAGTAAAAACAATGACATCATGAAATTTGCAGGCAAATGGATAGGAAGAAAAATGTCATCTTGAGTGAGAAAACCCAGACTCAGAAGGGCAAACATGGTATGTACTCAATCATAAATGGATACTAGATGTAAAGCAAAGGATGACTAGACTGGAACCCACAGCTACAGAGAGGCTTGCTAACCAGGAGGAACCTGTGAGTTACTTGTGGATCACTCTGGGAGGGTGAAATAGATGAGATCTCCATGAGTGGACTGGGGAAGTGGGGGGCAATGGAGGATTGGGGATGGCATGAGAACATAAGGAAACAGGATGGTAGAGCTGTAACAGAGACAGTGTGGGAGGGCAGTGAAAGAGATACCATGATAGAGGGAGACATCATGGGGATAGGGAAAAACCTGGTGCTAGGGAAGTTCCCAGGATTCTACACAAATGACCCCAGCTTACACTACAGGCAATGGTGCAGAGGGTACCTGATTTGGCTCACCCCAGTAATCATATTGGTGAATACCCTAACTGTCATGGAGTCTTCATCCAGTAACTGATGGAAACAAATGCAGAGGTCCACAGCCAGGCACCAGGCTAGCTCTGGGAGTCCAGCCGAGGAGAGAGAAGAGGAATTTTATGAGCAAGGGACATCAAGGTCATAATGGGTAAACCTACAGAGGCAACCAGACCAAACTAGTGGGAACTCATGAATTTTAAGACCAACAGCTGTGGAGCCTCTATGGGCCTGAACTAGGCCCTCTGTATACTCGAGACAGTTGTCTAGCTTGATCTGCTTGAGAGTGCCCCCCACCCCCATCAATGGGATTGGGATCTGTCCCTGGTGCATGAGCTGGCTTTTTTGAGCCCACTGCCAATGGGGGACACCTTGCACAGCCTTGGTTCAGGGGGAGGGGCTTGGGCCTGCCTCTGATAAATGTACCAGGCTCTGCTGACTCCCCATGGAAGGCCTTGCCTTATTGGAGGAGGTAATGGGGGGGGGGCTTTGGAGAGGAAGGCTGGGGGCCAGAAGGAGGGAGGAAAGGAGGATCTGTGGCTGGTATGTAAAATGAGTAAAAAATTCCTTAATAAAAAAATAAATTAAAAAAAGAAAAAAGAAAACCTTCAAATCTTTTTGTTTCAGTTTTAAAAAAATGTATTTAAAAGTAGGTATGTTTTCCTGGAATATATTTTCTGCAGTGAAAAGTTTTTTCAGAAGGAAATGGCAGGTTTGGAGAACCTACCTAACATTCAGCTGAGGTGTTCTCCCTTGGTGTGTGTTTAGGGATTTGTGTCCTTTTGGTGTTCTGAACATAACATTTTTTTTTTCTATCGCAGTAACAAAGCATGTGGAACATTCCAGTCTAGACATGTTATTAACTCCCACAGACCTATTCCTATCCTCATGCAATTGAACATAACACCTGAAGTGTTCCAGACATTCATATGTTTTCTGTCTTTCTTAAGCTTATGTTGGAGCTGCCTTATTCGTAATAGCCAGAATGTAATAGTCAAAAGAAAATAAGTAAAGTACCACCTCACAGTACATGAAGGCCCAAGATTTCAAGTAATTAACATTCAAATCTCATCCAAATTAAATAAAAGACACCTTATCATAAAAGTTTTAGATCAAGTGCTCACTTGCAAGCAAAGGAATTCCAAGTTTGGCAAAGTTCTCTCAGGTTTCAGGTGATTGGCATGAAGTCACAGTGACACTTGGTGTTCAGTGTTGGGGAATGCACTCTAGTGAAGAGTGGGATGGACAGATATCACAGTGCATCACAGGGCCCAAGATCTACTGAAAAGTCAAATCTTGGCCAATTCAAGAGAGAAAAGCAAATTGAAGTGAAAAGTATACTCAGACTAGATGAATGTGAGTGTATCTTGCTAGTGTTGCATTAATGATACTCTTCCAAATTCACTATTTTTCTATTATCTGGCAGCATACCCTCTCTAATTTATAAGTTGACTGACATAAAGATCTCTGAATCTAAAACGCCTATTCTGCATTATTTAATTAGATATTGGTAAATTATATCCATGTTTAAAATGTCTACAAATAATGGATCTGACAATACTTCAAAAGAAGATTCACAGAGAAACTTATTTGGTTCAAAGATTGAATTTTCCCGGAAGTGGCACAATTCTACTTATATTTGATGAAGTAAATGGTGATAAATTTCAACAGTTACTAGTGAAACCTCATTTAGATGAAGATATCCAAACTTATGATTTGGGTCACCAAATGGGTCAGTGGCTAAATATGCTTGCCATTAAGATTGATGACCTGTGTTTGGTCCCTGGAACCCAGAACCCACGTGATAGAAGGAATAAACTGATGCCTACAAGTTTTTCTCTGATCTCTATATTCACTTTGTGGCATACACTTCCTTGCCAAATTAAAAAAAAAAAAAAGAGGCTTCAGATACATGCAGTTCCCCAACACCTAGTTAAGGATATATGTATTTCAAGGTTAAAAAAATATTTTAATACTATAGAATTATTCATAAATGTAGTGAAATATTGATCTATTACTTCTTTAATAAGGTAACTAAAAAGAAATTTTAAACATTTCATTAATTAAATTAAGTAATTGGTCTTTAATGGCATCTATTAATTAACATACCTAGACACCAGTTACTTAATTTTCATTGGGAAGGGAACAAATCCATTGCCTCATCTGGAAGGCCAAAGACTGTAAAATATCTAGAGTATCACAAGCATTACCTCATGTCCCATCACCTATATGATTCTTGTGTATCTGTGAAAAGCACCCATGTGAGTGAATATGGACACCAGAGCAGGATCTTTCTCTATATGCTCTATATGATTTTTGTGGTTGTATGTGTATGTGTGTGTATAGCACCAGAGCAGAGCAGAATGCCAGGTGTCTTCCTCTCTCAGTATCCACCGTATTTCTTCATTACCTTGAGACAGGGTCTCTCGCTAAAGCAGAAGCTTGCTGCTTTGAGAAGCCTGTCTAGAAAGTGAATCTGTTTGCCTTTATCCTCCAATGTTGGAGTTATATATACATGGATCCATGCATATGTATATGTGTATGTATATGTAGATGTGTATGTATATGCATATTCTTTGGCAACTTCATATGTAAATAATGATATGATGTTCTCTACCTTACTCCACCTTCCACATCTTCCCAGACATCTTTCTCCCAATTTTATTGTTATTTATTTTTCTTATTTTTGTGATCATCTGTAGTGGGTAGCCATTCCAGCTTTGATCTGGAAGTTTTAACTCCCATTAGGCTTCGGTAAGTGTCACGCCTCGGGTGGGGCCGAGACAGGACCCTGAAGACCCGAGATCCAGATGTGCTGTCTCTCTAGGTTCCTGGACCCTGATGCTGGAGGTAGACTGAGCAGAGTTCTCCAGAGAGTACCACCGGACTGTACTACACCTTTCCCAGACCCTGTTACCTATCCCTTCACTTGTGAGTTACCCCACAAAATAAACCTCCCTTTTAACTATGTGGAGTTGCTTTAATAATTTCAGCAATAATAAACCACCAAGTAAAATCAGTAATTCCCATTGCCACATGAAAATATTTCTGGGAAGGTGTAATCCATCACTTCATATAAGGAACCAATGACTGGCCAAAGTATGGATGCCACCAAAGTCCAAGTTGGTGAACTAATGGGTTTTATTGGAGTTTCTTACAAGAAAATGGATGAAGGCTTACATGTAGGAGAAGAAATACCTAAAGCAGCTGCAACACCAAAAGCCCTCTCCAGCATGGGTGAGCTCACAAAAGCATTTTCTTGGTAGTGTTGATCACCGTAGATAATCTATACTTTGTCTACGAGAAGGTGGTTTTAGAAACACCAGTGCAGGACGTTGAGAGTGGGAACTGAAGCCACAAGATTACCAAGCACAGATGACTACAGTGACAGTCACATTTCACCACTCTGCATGTCAAGGCTTTCACACCACGTTGCTCAAAGTTATAGATATTCTGGCTTAACAGAGACTAGGTGTGAGTCACTGTTCTTCAGAGATTAGACAAATTCAACCTGAACTGAACAACTGAAGCTCCAGGATAATCTAACTTCAGCAGTGTATCAGTTCAGCTTTGTCACAGTGCCAACCAATTTTACCAAGCTGCTCTGGGGTATACGATTTAATCACAGTAGGCCAATGGTAAAATTTCAGAAAGCAGATATGTTTATGTTAGCATTCCATGGCAGGGACCTAACTAATAAGTGAAAATGCTTTGAATACGACTATGTGGGGGAAGGGGCAGAGAGGAAGAAGAGGCATAATTCAAGGTAGTAGATTGACTGGTTGACATTCCCCACACTCTCTGCCTTTGGAGTCAGAAATTTCCATCTTCACCATGCAATGAATGCATTGCTGTTTTGCACATTTGGGATTCAGCTTTCCCTTTCTTACCCTATCATCTTTGCAAATCTCATCGCCTCATAGTGAGGCTCTGAGGGTTATCCATTTATTTAGCATGTAGAAAGGTACCTTAGGCACCTTAATAGAAATACCTTACAGAATGAATAATACAACAATAGCAAGCTCATACATTGTAGTTCCTGTGCACTTTCCACCTCAGGTCCTACATGCCCCTGACTAGTTCTTCCACCATGGGTGTGAAGGTGAATTGCTGAAGTATACTTACAGACACACAGACATACATGCACGAACACATGCATGTGCACACACACACCCATACACACATGTTTCCTGACTCACAGAGTAAGTCCAACAGACACATTTAAGAAAGGAAGATGAGCAGAAATGTAGGGTGAATGTGTCTACTTCTTATTTTGTTATTTGAGACAAGATCTCACTGTGTAGTCTTAGCTCTGCCTAGAACTCTCTATGTAGACCAGACTCCACTTGTATCAATCCTCCTGTTTCTACATGCTACAGTGGATCACAGGAGTGTACTAGCATGAGAATGAGTTCTTAATATTTCTACTATTCAAAAAGCCCTTTCTAGGACTCCCCAGGGACAGCTGGGTACTGAAGGATCCATTTCTTCTTGTGACACCTGTCCCATCCCTACTTTAGTTTTTAATATGCACTATGAATGTTCATTTATGATTTATTGTTTAATTTTTAATGGTGTGCTTATTTGTCCATAAGTTCATGTGAGTATGCATATGCAGGGGAGCTAGAAGAGGTTTTTCAACCCCCTGGAGCTGGAAGTGCAGGCAACTGTGAATTGCCCAGTGAGAACTCGGATACTCTGGAAGGACAGTAAGTGTTCTCACTCACTGAACCACTTCTCTAGTCCCTGAATAACATAAAAGATAAAACATTCACGCTTCCTTAATAGCTTTAAAATAAACATTAACATATAATCAACACAAAATACCTTTACAAATTATATAAACCAATCCAAAGCCAGCAAGATCATTGTTCTGTCCCTTGCCATCCAGTTAGGAACTCTGTTTCTGTCAGTATATCTATGAGCAGGAAACCTTTCTCCAGAAACACACCCTCATGCAACATGGATAAATTACCAAAGGAGACAAGATCTGAACTAAATGCATTAAGGCCTTGAGAAATATCTACTCTCCCAACAGCCACTTTCTGTTTCCATCTAGATTCAAAGACTGTGGTTAGTGAGATTAATTTTTTTTTTTTTTTTGGTGTGTACAAAGGGCAGGGACTTAATCAACGCAAGCTTATGACCCGCACTTACTGGGAATTCCTCGTTCATGGGGAATAATTGCAATCCCCGATCCCCATCACGAATGGGGTTCAACGGGTTACCCGCGCCTGCCGGCGTAGGGTAGGCACACGCTGAGCCAGTCAGTGTAGCGCGCATGCAGCTCTAGACATCTAAGGGCATCACAGACCTGTTATTGCTCAATCTCAGGTGGCTGAATGCCACTTGTCCCTCTAAGAAGTTGGGGGAGAGATTAATTCTTAAGGCAGGCAAAGGAGTGCAGACTCAGAGCATGATCATTCTTCATTTGTAGAAATTAGCAGTCAGATGAGATTGCTCATGTTCTGGGAGTTGATCAAACTCATTGTTTTCCTTTTTGGCTCTATTTGAGGAAAACCCACTGGACCTTGAATTTTTGTTAGAAAGAAGAAGAGAGAGAGAGAGTAATTTTAGACAAAAGACAGTTTTGGGAAATGAATAAAAAGTTGAGTTCTCTTCAGTTCCTCTTGATATAATTAGATTCTCATCTATTTATAAAAAGTAATTAGATTCTGATCCAAGGGAAGCATGAAGTAATTGGACCTTGGACAGACAAGGCAGAGGTTACTCTGTTAAGTGGGAGAGGAAAGTGTGAGGATTCCAAAGGCAATGCTGGTAGTGTTGGAACTTGCATCAGGAATTGGAATTGACCCTCATCAACATCCAAATCTTGAATGTGAGTTTGATTCTAGATGCCCACCTTGCCTCTTATAAATACAAGACACATCATGTGATGGTTTTCTAGAGTTTTGCTTAACTCTAGCCATATACCTTAACTCCGTTCTTCCAGCTTCCTGTTCTGAAGAAAAAAGTCATGTAGTTGTCAGCCAGGAGGAAGAGGAGCAAGCCATCTGTCACTGTATTCCAGCTGTCTGTAACTAGACATACTGCTCAGAGATGGGATCAGTAAAGTGAGTGGCAGGCAGCCAGCCATGAAGAGCAGCTCTTCAGGAGGGCTTTAGGCCACTGAGAGCTGGGTAAGGATGCTCCTTGGAAGAGAACGTGAGAGAGCAGAGCACTGCTGTACAGCAGAGGGCGGCTCTGCTGGCGGCCAGAACTGAAAAGAAGGTTTTTATGAGCAGAACCCTTGGAGATTTGGAGGAAGATATGGGAATGGTAGGACGTGAACTCTGTTTTCTGTCACCTGGACTGGAGACATTGCGTGCCTGCTGGGCAACAGGAGTAGTGGGCATCTCCCCAGGCTTTGAGGTTTGCATAAGGTCTTCTGCTCCTGCCTCATTTTATTGAGCAGGGAGGAAACTGCTCACATTCTTGCTCTCTCACAGGAGAAGTTGCTGTTGAGATTTGTGTTTTTTTCATGACAGCAGTCCATGTCACTGAAGCTGGAGCAAGCGACGTTGACTAAGCCTAGACCTCTAGGTGGCCTCCTTCCATCACCACCCACTTTTCTCAAGCCACCTCCCTCCACATATTTTCGACACTCACAAAATCATGTTATCTTATTCCCTCCTTGACCCAAAGTTATTGATTCCACCCTTCACTTTCAGAGAAAAGGCAGGTCTCCATTCAATAGACAAAGTAAATGTATATTTGGAGTGAAGAAGGCAGGTGTAACATTTGTCAGTTGAAGAATTCAATAGCCCAAATATTAGCAGACCTCATATCCTCTTAATGGCCTCATGTTCAATACTCCTTGTTCCAGGAAAACTTTCATTTCCTATAGTGAAGAAGCTCCATGTATAAGGAATATAGATCCTAAGCCCAGGGCAAAGACTATATGATTCTGTGATCTAAATAGTTTACAATTCAACAAAATAAACTACTTGCTTCCCAATATTGAAAAATACTGTATTTTAGAAGTCCCGTTTAACCATTCACCCTTAAATGGAATTGCTTATTCATTCATTTCCTCATTCAAAGCAATGAGTTGGTGTCTAAGCAATTGTGATATTTCAGTGCAGTGTAATCAACTTTTTTACTTATGTGGGTTCAATATCATATCAAGAATGGTGTTTCAAAGAAAATTAGATCAAAACTTCATTAGGAGATAAAGGGAATAAACTTCTTTGTCCTCTGCACTCCAGACCCAATTTCATGAATGTCTATGTAACATTGGGCTGCACAAATTTTAAGGGTAATTCCAGCAGTATTGATAACCAATTTGCAATAATTTTCTGCTCCTGGTTTGAATCACTGGAAGGGGAGGAATGTGCTTCGAGTGAAGTTCTGGACTTTGCATGGCACTTTAGAGTCCTCACGGTGCTTACTTGGAACACCTTCACTAGATAAAACACTTGAGTCAGGTAATTACATGTACACCCATTTCACAGTTGAGGCAAATGTGACTCCAAGTTGGCAGGCTCAGATGAAGTAAGCAAAAGGCAGACGTTATTTTTCCTTAATTATTCTGAGCCACATTCTGATGGCCTGACTTCCCCTTGCCATTTTATTGTCAACAATTGGCACTACATTAAAGAAAATTTATTTTCATCACTTTTAAGGAATGTTTTCTATTTCTGACGGTTCTTGTTGTGGGGTCAGGGTGGGGTAGATTCTGGTTTTGACTTGTTTCCAGCTCTGCCTCTGCTTCCACCTGGTGTTTCTCCTCTCTAAGTAGCATGACTCTCTCACTTAGGACCTCAGTCACTGTCACTGGTTCCCTCGTGAGACCTCAATGTTCTGACTTCAAATGTGAAGCTAAGTTTAGAGAACAATGTTAAACGGTAGATTTTTCTACCAGAACTAATAGGCATACCCGTGCAATTCCTTCCATATTTTTGCACAGGGTATGTGGTTCATAAATAATGTCAGAAGTGGGCCTCCGCTCCTTTAGTAAGGTGGTCATTTAATGTAAGTAAATCCACATTAAATATTGAAGATCAGAGAAAAGCAGCGTCTTCAAAGGGGTCACATTTAAGTGAAAGGGGGAAAAAAGAAGGAAAAAAAAAAAACAATGTGTATGGAGAAGCCCAGCCTGTGCTGGATGGCACAGAGTTAATGGCTCACAGAGAGCACATACATGTTTTTTAAAGATGTTTTATTGCTTACAAAAGGAAGTAGTCTTGAGAGACTGGATACATAAACTGGCTCCAGCCAGCTGCGGCTGTCGGACTAGGAAGGATCCTGTTCAATTAGTGTTGTAAAATAAAATACTTTGTAAAGGAAATAAACACGATGCGAGCTAAGATTCATGCTTTCAAATATACACAAGGTTTGAATTTTTAATTAGGGCTGCTAATTACAGTCATCAGAAAGCAGAACAGAATAGATTTTACCTTACATTTAGCAGACAAGCCTTCAATCCCAGTGTATTTTTCAATTTCATTAATATTTTATGAAAATGGCCCTTGCAGCTTCAGCCTATTCCAGTCTCCTACAAAACTGCCCCACATTATGGATGCCAATGCCTTTAAGCCATGTACATTAGTGTGATGACAAAATGCAAAACAACATCTTGTCAACTATTGCATCAATTGATTCTATTAGGTAGTGTAAAAACAGTTGGGTGTGAGTTATAATCTCAGTGACACTAATGATGAAGTAAGATGCTGGCTGAGAACAGCCATTAGCTACAAGCCAGAAATTAATGATTCTAATATTTTTGAACAAATTAACCTTAATGAACTGGCCTTGCAAATACTGTACTATCTACAGATAAGTTAGTTAGTGGAGCAGCACTGTTCCCAGAGCCGTGATGAGCACATAAAAATGTGTGTGGTAAAGAAAGACAAAAATCTCTGTAGAGGTTTTTCCTACATTCACCCTATTTACATGTCCACTTTTATTTCATATATAATATAGGAAAGACTTGGCATGTTCATGGCTATGATGTAACTGTTAGTGATTTAATATTTTGATAAAATGTCTACAATGTGGTACATAAAAGATTCTCTAAAGTTAGAGGTAACAGTCAGAAAACAAAATTGTTGTATTTAGTATTCAGGAAACCTTAATAAAAGTCTTATTGAAAAAGACATGAAAGTAGAGGCAAGAACATTTGGAAAGAGGAAAGGGACCAATGGAAGATGGGAGAGGGGACAGAGACGGGGATAAAGATAGGATCAAGGTAAGTTATATACATACATATATGTGTGTCTGTGTGTATATTATATATATATATATATATATATATATATATATATATATGTGTGTGTGTGTGTGTGTGTGTATTATATATATGTGTGTGTATTATATATATATATGTGTGTGGTATATATATATATGCTTAGTCAAAGTGAAATCCATTATATTTTTTTACAGTTTATATATACTAATAAAAATAGAGGGAAAAAGAAATATGTGCCCTTTAATGAAACAATCCTTCTTTAAACCCACTATGAATAGAATTAATTGCCCACACTTGTTCTCTTGTATTTCTAGGGGTTGAGTTTACTATTAGGTTTTCTTAAAGTAAATCCTGGATATATTACTCCCATGAGCGATTCATCAAGTAACTTCCCATAACTATTTTGGCAAAGTTTATTAAAGAATTTCAAACTTCATATTGGTGGGACAGCTTTGGAAAGTAAAATAAAGACAACCATCTTGTTAACAGTCTCTGCATAAGAGCTAAATGATAGGGAGTGGTTTCCGCAACTCTCTCATCCTCTGTGATGGAGTCTCGTTAGCTGTAATATATTTGACAACTAAAGCTCTACAAAATTCAACTGTAGCTCAAAAAGTTTTTCATGAGAAATTTCTCACTGGTCGTTTCTCTATATTTCTTCCACACAACAAGAGTTTTCTCCTTTTGTCTAAAATTATGATGTCACACAACCACATGTTCCATTAGATAGACTCTTCCCTTGTTTTCTTCTGTTTAGTACCCTCTCAAATCTGTTGTCCCCAGCCCTGGAAGCCCATTCACAGGTGACACAAAGAACCCAAATGGCTAATTTAAAGGAGAGGAAACAGCAGTAAGGCACTTGCCAAGAACAGTTTGTTGGCTTAACTTTGACTGCTTTCCTGGGAAAGAGGAAAACAGAATTTTCAATGTGAACTGTCAGCCCGAGTTATGACAGCAGCTGACTAGCAAGGGATCCAGACCTGCCTTCCATTGGCAAAGAGAAGCAAAGAAACCTTCCAAACAGAATTCTTTCAAGCTTCCCCTACAACTCCACTTAAATAATTTACTTTTTATTTTTTCTCAGACAATTCTTTTTAAAGTTGGCTGACATGTGCGTTGACAAGTACGCTTTGCTCTGGAAGATGACTTGTATATTTTGAAAGAGAAAAAGAAAAATCACAAAAACACCTCCAAGTCAGAGAATAGGAGAACTACTCTATTTACTTTGGGGAAATATGGTTAGCTTGTACTGTCTCAGGCCAGAGAACTAAATATAAAATAATAAAAGTAAAACAACTGCTTCGGAGGAAGGCTTTTAACTAACTGAAAGATCACACAGTAGCAGGGTACCTATTTTGGCACTTTCTGACTCACCATAGAACTCTTATATTTAGGAAGAAGACCTGAAATCTGTTTATCATATAAGTTGCTATTTAACCTGATATAACTTAATTTTAAGATACATTATTTGAAAGTTCTGATGCCACTGCAGAGTGCAGTAGATGAACAAAATGATGTGGAAATAACACCTTAAGTGTAGCAACTGATTTTCCAGATTCTTAGTCTCACACTTCAATATTTATGATGATGTCAAGTAACTGAAATAGAAAGTGGTAAAACAATAGGGTTATTTAGGTCATTCATATATATATTTGGATTATAAATGGAATGATTGACCTATGCTATCTAAGTGCCTCCACACCACTATTCAAAAGACTATTTACTACTTACCCTGCTGAGAAATGATCAAAAACAACTTCTTTATAGAGAGGAACAATTTGTGATTTGATTAAAATGAATTTGTCTTTTTATCATAATAAAATATTCCTTCAGTAAGCAATTATTTCTTCCCCTCTAGCTCTATGATGTTTTCATGTAATGTCTTTTAAAATGGTTCATGCAAATCTACCTAGTTTGCAATTTTGTCCTACATAGAACATATAGTACTGAGACATCCTAGTTCCCCATTGTTACCGGTTCTTTGAAAATGACGTACAATGCATCTATGTCTAATTCATCCCTCATCCACCCCTCTCAACAACATATTTTAAAAATTTCTGTCACATTCTCTTCCATCTGTAAAACTTACTTTAATGTTAAAAGGAGGAAAACACTGATCAAGGATGTTGTTTGATCATATGTATCTGACAGGAACCCCTTCTATTTACAATGTCTTCACTTTTAAATGCCAGCATATAATTTATTACCAGGCCTAAAATTATAACAAAACAAAGGCAACAATTTGTATAATTGCTCTAAAACACATTTCTTTGAAATATGCTTTCAACTTGTAATGAGAAATAAGCCTAAAATTAGTTTGAGGTTATGGTCAATAAAAAGCCTAGGCAAGCTTCATTTTCCTAAAAACTCAACACATTTTATACTTTATAATATCTAACCCTCAAGTTGTAGGCAATGGATATTTTGGAAATTGGTTGTATTTAGCTGGTGGAATTATTTTATACAAAGTAATAATTCAAGTCAAGTTATTCTAAAATTCAGATAATTTTGATGATTCACAAACATCAGTTAATAGATCTTTTAATAAATTACAGGTTTTAGATCATCTTCCAACAAGCATAACTTCACTAGCACTGAGTAGCTATCTAAGTTTCCAGTTCCAGGCATAGTTTCACTCATGTAGAGCAGGTCTTAAGTTTAACTAGAGAGCTGTTGGTTTTCATCAAGCTATGTGTGCCATTACTGCACCCTTACAGTTATTATGCCATGCTGGTCATTGGTGTGATTCATAGGTGCCATAGGCTGGTAGGACTATTAGTTGCCTCTTCCCTTTGGAAGCTTGCATGACCCTAACAACAATCAATAAATAGTTTCCCTTACACCCACAGATAATTATAGTACTCACCCCTCATAAAGAAAACTCTGCAACAGAAAAGAGACCATTGCAGAAAACTACAACCAATCAAAATGCAGAGCTGTGAAGCCCAGTCCTAACGGACACATCTATAAAACACTCCCACATCCACACCCACAGTTCAGGGAACTGCAGTGGTGGCAAAAAGTGTAAGAGCCAGAGGATCCACGAGTGTGCTGAGGTATTGTGTTCCCTAGTAACATCCAAAGCTACACCCATAAAATCTCACCAACATGACTGTCCAAACATGAGCTGAACAAGGGCGACACCAATGGTCATGCCAAACTGGACAGGAAAAAGCCCACAAGGTCTCAACGCTACACTAAGGCAACGGAGGAAAGCTGGCAGTGAGTGAGGTGGTCTTCGCCAGGAGAGAACATGCCAATTGGTTGATGGTCCAGTGCCAGTCAGTCTCAAAAGCATACATACAAGTAACGTCATATGGACTGAACAGGTTATATTTAGAAATATAGACATATACACATATATTTGTGCAATAACAATGACCATGAAAGAGGTGGCGAATTTGAAGGAGAGTGGGGGGAGATATATGAGAGGGATTGGAGGGAAAGGAGAGATGTAATTATAATTTCAATATTTTTCAAAAGAATTTAAAAAAGAAAGCATTGGTGGCTTATAATCTCCATATATGTAATAACCTCAAAACAATAACATTTTAAGTGTACTTATTATTCATTTGACACTTAATCTTTCATGTGTTATTCCTGAACCTCATGAGTTGATCATTCACAGCTGTGTACTCCTATAACCATGCTGCACCCTGAGCAGTGGCACTGTGGTCAACCTGAGCCTATAACTGAAAGTAAATATCATCTTTTTTATTCACATAATTTTTTAATTGCTTACACATTTTTGAATTGTTGTGCTAAGTAAAACATATTGCTAAAATTAACATTAAAATTACAGATGTGGCTCATAATTATTTCCCACTGACCTGCAGGGTTGTAAACATGGGAATAAGCTCTGGGGCTCTGCTAGCCATCAAAGAAGTTAGCTTAGTACTAACACAAGAGTCTGGAGTGAAAATTTCAGGTACAATATTTCCCAGTGGCTTGACATCCAAAGCTAAATTCCTTTTTCATTGCTCTCCCTGTTGAGTCAATATTCCCAATATATACAAGTCATTTAACACTAGCTTTGCCCTACAAAACTTCCTTTTGGTCTCATTATTCTACACTAACTTTGGATGGTATTTAAGAGAAAGCGGCTTGTTGTGTTCATTGCTTTAATTTCTGTGATGTGTGAGGGTGTTTAACCTGAATGTATATATTTATGTGCACACTGAGTATCTAGTGGCCAGAAGGGGGCATCAGATCTCCTGGAAGTGGAGTTAGAGGCGGTTGTATGCCAGAGTACCTGCGGGTATTGGGTTGTGTGGAAGTTGAGTCTATCACACAACCACTAAACATTTTAACCACTGAGCCATTTCAAACTCCAGCCCCACGCTAACCTTTTACTTCAGAAAGACTTGGTAACCTTCAGGACCTCGGCCCCAGAAGGGTGAGCCTGGTATGAGCTACCAGACAGGCTTTCTGAACTGATTTTTCCAGCAATGGTTGCAATTACATTCAACAGCCACAGTACTTTGTTTGGGCCCATTAACAAGGTTATTTCACAGACAAGAGATACACCAGTCAGTTGTCAGCAATAGAGTCTTCTCTAGAGTTGCAAGTTTGCCTTTATTCACCACTACTGAGCTGACTGAAATTGCAAGCACTGGAGTGTATAGTCCTTTGAAAAGACAAAGCAAATCAAATCTTCTTGTTCTGTGAGAGGGAGAACAGCTAGTGAATACTCCGTCATGCCACTGCTCATGCTGTTTAGGAACTGGGATCCATGATTTAGATAAACTGTTTTATGCCTGCCATGAAAAAATAGCTTTACTTTGTCCCTATAAGAAAATATTGTTATTATTAACAATTCTTCTGATTTTTGCCTTTTATTCAGAAAAGTTTATATTACAAAAATTAGCCAATTCATGTTTGGAAATATATAAAATTTAATTTCAAAAGGAAGGAAAAGGAACTTTTGAAGTCCTGTCCACTGTATTTTCCCTATGACAGTTCTGAAATGTTGCCTGTGGGGGGCAAGAGTAGAGTTAGTGATTGGGCAGTCATTAAATCAAATGGAGCCTTGTTAGGGTAGACAAATCCATTTATTCAGGATTGTACCCTCTGGTCTAGGATTCCCTGCATGCCACCTGATTGAATAATGGTGTGGATTGATTGACAAGTGTGACAAAGGCCACAGGGCCATATCTTTGTGATGTGAGTTGATGGCTCTGTAAATATAGTCCTTTACTTTCAATACACTTAGACACCCCAGAGTTAACCCAAGCATGGATTTCCTTCTGTTTTTGTTTACCCCTCTTCACAACTAATCCAGAGTCGCAGAGACAATATTACTGACTGCAAAGATTTTTATTGCTCAGATGGTCAACTGAAATATTTATTTTCTGTAAACATTTGATTAAAAATGTTAATATTCTATTTCAGTAAAGTGCATCCTAGGATATATGGCTCTTCAGCAGATAGTCAATCTTCTCACGTTCCTGACACATAAACAAGTTAACACACTTTGTTTTCTACAAATATAATTATTAAGAATCATTGTTATAATATTAACTAGAAGAAAATAATATTAAGGCCACAATTTACATCACTTTCCTAGTCTATACAGTAACAAACTGTTTATTTTGGGTCATTTCATTATTTCTCTTTTTCTTTTTTTCTAGTGAACTCAATCTCCTTGAAGGTATTTTATCACAAGTACAAAAAATGGAATATCATTGCCTAAGTTAAATGTTGTCTTTAAGGTAAAACATCTGTTGTCATTTTATGTATTGTTCACTTATTATAAAAATGAGTGACTTAGACACTTTTCAAAGTGCTGTATAAGTGTGAAGCTTTAGTTAAACATGCAGAATTCCTTTAAGTAACATTTGGGTTGTAGCAGGAATAATATTTATGTGACAATTATTTTAGAGATACTTGTCATCTAAGAATTCTGGAGTTATCTTTAATCAAGCCAATTCAATTTCAGATTAACTATCATTTTGGTACATTTGAAAAGTGAAGAACAAAATGGTACACATATGTATAAATTCAAATGATTATGTGAAATCTCTGTTACATTGCATTTGGAGAAATTTTCCATTAAAACCCACATAGAAGGGTACTTTAGCAATAAGCGAAATACAAACTGTAAAGTTAGGCTGAAAATCATCATGTATAAAATCATGTTATTTAGGTGGTGAACAAAGCAAAAACTCCAATAATTTAATTATAACTTTATTAAAACTTAATTAGAAAATAAGTTAAATAGTCAATTACATGAATCCACACGCACTTAACACTGTAGCTGTCATCCAGCACATTTAGGATGAATTGTTAATATTTTCTACTGTTAATACACAGTTAATTAATGATTAAACAGTGTTTCACTGCTCACTCATTAATGATTTATTACAGTTACTTAAACAGTTCCTCACATGTTAAATAGATCTCCTAACACTGCTCTCCAGGTTTATCTTCCTTTTCTAACGGTCACTGTACTTTGCCTTATATTTTTCCCACAGTTTTACTACTTACACCACAGATTTTGTTTGCCTCCTCAGGAAGAGATCACCCATTACCTTGAATGAATTTTCCTGCTAGAGTTCAAGGTGGAAATAAGCATCTTTCTCCTTTTAGTTCAACTCTGTTTTCTCCCTGTACACAGGTTTGTCCAAATTGTGACTGGTAGAAGACATTAAATCCAGCTAATGCAACTGATGACTCCTTATTGCAATGGGTTTCCTATTTTAGCATCTAAGCTACCCTCTAATTGACTCTAATTTCAACTGAAATTAAAATACTATATGGAGTCTTTAGTTGGGAGACTCCTCTTAGTGACCAGCTAGGGGAATTCAGAGTCTTTCATGGTCATATGACCTAAGAACCCGGTCAGGCTGTGTGTTTCCAGCCATTCCAATATCACTGATGAGTCTCAGACCTCTCCAGGCACCATCTATTTGAAGATGGTCCACACGGGGAGGTGTAACTGTGGCAGAGCATCAACTTGCTGTGTACTGATTCTTTATCACAGATATGCTTGTTGTATCTTCTGAATTTGACTAGTCTTGTCTGATATGTGCCTCACAAATAGATTGAGGTGTTTTTCTCCTGTTTTGGGAAAACAAATGGAAATAGCTCCTGGGTGTGACACTGCAATCTCAGTGCTTGTTTTTATATGTCTATTTGTCCTTATCAGGAGAGACCATGGCTGCTTGGGGACTGTTTGCTTGCTTTAGACATGACAGTAGTGCTCAGAATGGGACTTTTCCTCTAGAAAAACCAAGAGGTGTTGTAAGGGCGAACCCATTAAAAGTTGTTTTGTTCTTCTCTATAAACCTTATAAAAAAGGTTAAACATATGCTACAATGGAGAACATATTTGTTTCCTATCTGCCTAACAAAGACAAATAAATGTAATTCTTACTACAATAGCCTGAGAAATCCTGATAAACCTTATCTGATGGGAACTAGGCTACATCCCTGAATTAAGAAACTATTTTGCTGTTAGATATTAAATATCTAACCATAGACCCACTGATGCAAGTTCAATCAACAGGATACTTTGAAGGTTCCAAGACTGGAAAATAAAATAAAAATCATAAGCGCCAAATTTAAGTGGAAAAGCCAGTGGACTGTGGAAATATTTATACCTTCCATGGAAAGGGTATGAACAGTTGAAAGTTGTCTAGAATAAAGGTGTAGTAGAATATTATTTTAAGGTGTATTACTTTTGTTTATGTTCCATTTGTTTAACTCTGTGAAGCTGTGTTTCTGTGCCTGTCTAAAACAATTGATGGTCTAATTAAAAACTGAACGGCCAATAGAAAGGCAGACAAAGAATAAGCGGGGCTGCCAGGCAGAGCGTTATACATACAAAAAGAATTCTGGCAAAAGAAATTGAAAAGAAGGAGCCAGAAAAGGAGGAGGACATAAAGGGACAGCCACCCACCTACACAACCAGAAATGGAGTAAGAGTAAGGTTTCCAGAAGAAAACAGGAAAAGCCCAAAGGCAAAAGGTAGACGGAATAAGTTAAGTTAAGGAAAGCTGGCAAGAAACTAAGCCAAGATAAGGCTGAGCATTCATATTTAAGAATAAGTCCCCATGTGTGTTTATTTGGGAGTTAGGTGGCACCCCCCTAAAGTACAAAAAAGTAAAAAAACAAAACAAAACAAAAAGCCCAGTGACATAAAGGAAGAATAATGCAGGTTAATATCAACTAATAGTCCCCATTAAATTCAGTACCAACTAAAATCTTTGTTAAATGTAGACTTGAGGTATTGATGAATAAGAATTATATGTATGCGATGATAAAATATTTTTAGTTTGTTTCTACAAAGTATTGAGGATGGATCACACTACTTTTCCAAGTTTGATGATAGCATTTCAGCATCATTTTGATACCAACTATTGCCTTCAAATTTTGCCAGAACTAATTTTCCTTACATTTATTTACACCAACCTCATTCCAATGAGGTAGAAATTAAATATTTGGAAATTTGAAAGAATATATAAAAAGATGCAAAGAAGTCTAACTGAAAGCAAAGGATGGGACATGCATTGTAAATTTTATAGGAGATTGAAGCAAATGGTGTTAGCCTGCCATAACTTTGAAAGTCAACAAAGATATCTTAAATTGTTTTTATTTTCAACCCTAATCACATCTTGAGCTGTAGAAACAGCTCTTCTTTACTTACTCATTTTTTTTTTTTTTATTGCTCAGAAACCAATTTTGCTTTTGGGTATCTGTTGAGTGACAAGCTCAGGACTGAGTAAGGGCAGAAAGAGCAAATGAAGCAGTCTTATGAATAACGAATATTGAACAATAATGTAATGTTCTGGCTCTAGCTAATACAGATTGTTAGTAAAAGCAAATGCCAGTCTTAAAGAAAAATATCAATAGCCAAGTGTCTCTTTACATACATTTTCTCACAGATTAGAATAAAGATCTCCAGTGAATCTGTTATTATCTCACACTGGTAAACCCTTCATTCAGAGTAACACCTCACAATTGTACCTTGTACTCTCTTGCAGCTAGTCAAGGGTGAGACCTCTTAGTGGCATTAGAAAGATGAAGTTTTGGATGGAGCAGTAGTTCAGTTGGTAAAGTGCTCACCATACATTATGAGGACATGAGATTGACTCCCCAAACAGACATAAACATGGGGCATGGTGACATGTGCTTGTAATTCCAATATTGGGGAAATTAAGACAGGTGGATCCCTGAGACTCATTGACTAGCCAGCCTAGTGGCCTCAGTGAATTCATGGCTAGTGAGAAACCCTGTTGCAAAATGAGACAGATGATACTCAGGAATAACAGCTAAGGTTGGACCCAGGCCTTCACATACACTTGCACACATATACACATGAACGCACAGCTGCTTATGTACACCCATTTGATTATGACCCCCGCCCATATACATTCAAAACAGATGGAGTTTTACATTATTCAAGACCAAAACTGAACTAGACTTCTGGGTATGCAGACAACTGTGCTAGAAGCCGAGTCTCCATCTCTAGTTTCAAGTATCCAGGCCTTTTTTATATTTCCTCATAAAACTACTAGGAGTTTCGAATTCCATTTGTAAAAAATCATGATTCCCTTGGACTGCCATTAGTGATTAAGACCAGTAAGAGGTGTGATTAAAGGAGAAGTAGCGAAGCCATATATTGTCAGCACCTCTTTTGCTTCTAGTGTGAATGCAGAATTCTTATTGCTATACAAGGTAAACTTAGATCTAAATTATGATGTTAGATCTAATTTGGGTGATATGAAAGGAAGAATTAAAAAAAAAAAACAACTGTTGTCCCTGCTTAAGTTTTATGTAATTTGTGGACCCCCTACAATATATGCAACATTTTGAGTACATGTAAAATTTTGACAACATTATCAACACCCTGTCCCAACCAAGGTGAAAAGCACATTGAAAAAGAGAGGCAAAGGGGTGCTATGAAGTAGAGTCTTCTGGATATGACTTGGCAACTGTACTTGTGAGCTTTCAGAAGTGGTGGTTCTCTGCCAAAGACCTCAATAAGAACATGCCAGCCAAAGTTCCAGTCTGGACAGGCGAAGAGCTCCAGAGCCCCACTCCCTAAGCAAGGAGCTATAGGTAGTTGATCATAGCTGGGAGAAAAAGAAGCATTCTTCTTTGGGGTATGGCCACTGGTAGACTGGCTGCTCATGTTTCAGTGGACAACTCCATAACCAGGCATGTGTATGGGCAGCAGTAAATGAACTGAATGTGTTATTGAACAAATCAAAAAGACAGAAAGACATGAAGTTGGGAAGTTCATGCATCAGGAGAGGTCAAGGGGGAAGTTGGAAGGGGTCGTGAAGGAGTGAAAACCATCAGATTTCATTATGTGCATGCATGTATATTTCAAAGAACACAAAAATTAAAAGGCAAGTGTTTGTGAATTCCATAGAACTTGAAAAATTGTATCCCCTCCCCAAGTTAAAATGGTGCCAGTGCCTTCTAGAAGAAGAAGGTAAGAACCTGCTGCTGAGGACAACACACATTTAAGACACAGGATTTGGAGAAATGGATCTGGCTCTGACCTGGATGCCTCCTCAATGGGAACTAGCTCCCATAGATTCAGAAAGAGCCACACAAGCTACCAATGGAGAAAAGAGATCACTAGTCCTGTTCATCCATAATGCCACCAACCACAACAAATGGCCTACTAGCAAGATATTCTGAAAGCTGCAATAGTGACACTTAGATTCTGAGGATAAGAAACAGCAACCTAATCAAACCTAAGGCCTTTTCAATAGAAAAGAATCAATGCCCACTTCTGTAAACCTAACCAAATACCTGTGGCTGGTGAGGCCACGGGACCTAGAAGATTGCCAGTTTCCTAAAGCAGTATAACTGCATTCTAAGTACCTATCTTTATACCCATAAAAAGTAGCTCTTGTCCTCCATCAAAGCACCTGCTTTTGCAAAAGATAGACGACATTACAGAAAGCCACAAATGGTCAAAATGTAGAGATCAGCTGACCACGGGTGCCAACCCCTAATACAAAACAATGCTGACACTTAAGGCCTAGGGAACATCACAGAAGAAGGGCACATGTCCCCATCCATCACAGAAGGTGTCAGGAAATGACAGACTCTCAGGCATATACACAAACATATACAAAAGTGAAGACCTGCTATTATCCAGGAAGCTGAGAAGAGAAAACTGAGTTTCATGACACCACCTAGGAGGTTTCCTTCCATATTTTGTTTTAGCTCAGATATGAAAATATGGCTAGAAAGTATACCCTACTGAGGCAAAAGGAAAGAAAGTATTTAAAATTCTCTGGGCATGCTCATAGGCTCTATAACCTCAGATTTGTTTTATCAGACTACTTGGGTTAGACTTTATTTAACTTCCTATAATCTTAGATCAGTTGAATTTTATATAGAGAGGAAGCAACTAACAAAATAAAAGAATTTTCATCTTTAAAAAAGAGGGGAAGTGAATGATTTTTTACCTCTAACTATTGATAATCATAATTTGTTCTTTTGTTAAGGTTTTTGTGAATTTAGCCATGTTACTTGAAAACATTGCAGAGTACCATGTCATTATATACCCACACCACCACATGCTACCATTCACCTTCTTATGAAAAGACAGTAGGTGCCAGAAGAGGACAGATTTTTGGCAGTCAAAGTTGAAAGTAATGGTTCTTGGCATATCTAAAAGTATTTTAAGGAAAAGAAGAATTTTTATGAAAAAAGATGTGTAAAAGTAAGTCATACTAAGGTACCATTTTAAGCATGTTTTTATTGGGATACATGAAAAAAAATTCTGTAAGAATATGATAGACTTTAATAAGAAATCGTAAAACAATCTAATGCATTCCATAAATTAAATGTGATACCAACAAAGCAACAACAGTAATTAAAACCACATCTCTCCAATCAATAAATCATCTTCCCTTCCTCCCTTTGAATGAAATGCACATTCTGACACTGTGCTTTGAAATGTATGGTTATGAGTAAGCATTCCATTGAGGAGAGCAGGAAGCATATTTATTCCTATCTAAATCATGCCCCTAGATAACATTATGGACACTAAGTTCATCATATCCATCCATGAAATTTCCATTTGAAATTTCAGATATAGACAAATACTCAAGTAACGTATAGGCACAGTGTTTTAACATGATAAACCCAGATGAACCTTTCTATAGATTCAAAATTAGCATGGCTCACTGTACTTGAATTCTAGGTCCAAATGGCAGGTCCCTTTTGAGCTCACAGTTTAGAGTAAGACAGATTTATTAATAATCAATGTGCTCATATGACCAGGAATGTTATCAGCTCATCCAAGATAAAAAACAACAGCAAACTTAAGCCAAGAATCATTTTATTTTTTTTCCTTCTTACTATATGCATTGGCTAAGAACCCCATTGGTCCTGTTTTAGCTAGTAATGTCTAATGCAGGAAGACAGGAATAAGCAGACTAGAAAGCACCTGTCAGCTCTATTTCCCACTCTCCTTGATTAGCATGAAACATTAATAGGGCTTTCAGAAATTCTGGCCTGAAATGGGCTTTGCCTGAGAACGTGTCTGTCTTTACTGCACAAAAGCCACTGTCATTAAAAAAAAGGGCAGATAACTAAAGAAGACTCTTTCTTGAAATTTATACCTTTTTTTGTACAATGACAAATTATTTTAATAATGGGAATCACACGCACTGCCATTTGTATAATGTTTCCCATAAAATCTCCCCATTAAATATGCTCCTTCACTTGACTCATCTCTTTTTTTTAAGGAATGACACACACAAAATGATACATCATGCTTTCTTATAAAGAATTGAAAATGAACATACAGTAATGGGTTAACATACATTTTAATAAAATTTTCATTGTTGTGCATTTCACTTTCCAATACTGAAAACCGGGGATGTTCCAGTAACCCCAGGCAATGCCTAGGGATAAAACAAATCATATGGCAGTGAACTATTTTCACCTATTTATTCTTCTGCAGGAAAAATATTCATAAGTACTCAAGAAAATCAGAGATGCTCCCCAAACTAATGTTTCTGGTCTTAATCGCCCTTGCCATATATTATAGGTAACCATTCGATAAGATGAAAACCAAAAAATACATTTAAGGTCACCAGAATTTTCTTAGGCCTTTGTAAAATGCTAATTTTCTTTGTAGGCAACTATCAGATTGATTTTGGGTCTGTAATGACCATAAAAATCAAAATATATAATGCGGTTCAACTAAGACAATCGTATGTCGCAGAACAGTGTTTGCAGTCCCTTAAAAATAGACCTACAGCCACAGTTTAGCATTTAAGTTTTCAGGCCTGAAGATTTGGATTGTCTCGTGCACTGGTTATGTTAACTAATCTGTTATTTTACAACGCAGGCATGTGCATGCTAGTGAGCCTGTCCTCACAGGCGGCACATCAGCGGCACCCTCGTTGTCCTTGTGTATGATCTCCTAAGAGAGCAAACACAGCAGCAAAGCGCCCCAGGTAAAATGAAGTGTCTGCCACCCTTTTATGAAAACACAGTGCCTTGTGAGGAATCCCGCCTATGGACCCTTTCTCGCTACCTGGCTCTAATGGAGTCACTGGAATGAAATGGGGGTGGGGGCCAATAAAGAATGTGTGTGATTTCCTTCTGCTGATTTCATAAACACAGACTTCCCACAACATTTTATAAGCAGATTCAGTGAGCACCGATGCTAGATGATGTACTTTCTGAATGTTTAGTTAAGAAAAGCTGTATTTAAAATACTAAAGCACTTTTTGTTCTGTTAAGGAGGATTTTTAAATCAGTTCCTAGAGAGAGGCTGATGATAGCACTGCTTTCAAAACAAGAGGATAAGCAGAATGAAGACGCCCAGCAGAAGAC